>NW_025131098.1:0-1140 GCF_004010195.1 Chiloscyllium plagiosum
TAAAATGCTTCAGTGACAGATGCTCCACCTCAAATATGCAATTTACTAACTGCACTTTTGTAGAGACTGATTTTCCTTTCAAATATGCCATTTATGTTAGCTAACCCGCACATGTTAGTGATATATACTGGACAGAACATCACTGCCACTGATAATTCTCCCAATATCGAATAGGTATTCGGAATTTCAAGGAATTAAGTTGCTTGATAGTTCAGACGGACCGTGAGCTGAAAATGTATATTCATTGTTGGTGTCAAATATTCATATACTAAAAGGAATTCACGTCATTTCATCCGGAAAACAATGTCATTGATTGGGACACATATAAATGTAAATAGTAAAACCAGATATCACGTTACCTAATGAGAGAATGAAACTCAGGAGCCAGCTCTCAGACAACCTTTCAGAAATTTGATTGATTATGATCCACTTACCAGGTCCGCCAAAAATAGCAATGGTAGTGTAATATATTTCCAAGACATTGTCGATTGGATAATGCATTTCTATTACAAGGGATTTTATGTTTTTGAAGCAGAAAATCACACTGTGTTAAACTCTGAATCCGTTAATATGCTGTTGGATCTCGACAATAACGTTGAGGTTACATCATGAAGTATTAAAAAGAACACGCCTGTCAATTCCCTGTAGGGATATAACATAATAGTAAAGAGCTGCAGCTGCAGAGATCTGATCACAACAATTAATTATGTGATTCTTTTAATTGTAATTTACCACCTGGCGTGTTATTCATTCAGAACCAACAGTTTTAACTGTATATCTCATGCTGCCAAATTAGAGTATGGACATTCACTAATCAAAATGAAAATGTTGACGTTTCTATTTTATTGCTACTCTTCGTCAGCACGATATTTTTTTAATGGCCAGAATGACGTGAATCTTTGAATATTCACGGAATGCCTAAGATAGTGAAAATAAGTCTGGAATTTAATGAGTCACTATTCAAGGAATGTGACTTACTTTACATTGAACATAAGGAACAAGGAAATGGGACAACTTTGAAAGGACTGTGCTTGACTCTGAGGATGGAGTGAGCGAAGTGATCAAATGTTTTGCTCAGGAATGTTTTTTCTCCAAAGATACGTGCCTCATTGCAACTGGCGAGAAGCCACGTTGGAAGGT
>NW_025131099.1:0-1140 GCF_004010195.1 Chiloscyllium plagiosum
GATCAGTGGGTGGGTGGCACGGTGGATCAGTGGATAGCACTGCTGTCTCACAGCACCAGCATCCCACGTTCGATTCCTGCCTCGGGCGACTAACTGTGTGGAGTTTGCACATTCTCCCCGTGTCTGTGTGGGTTTCCTCCGGGTGCTCCGGTTTCCTCCCACAGTCCAAAGATGTGCAGGTCAGGTGAATTGGCCATGCTAAATTGCCTGTAGTGGGGGGTGCATTAGTCAGAGGGGAATGGATCTGGGTGGGTTACTCTTTGGAGGGTCGGTGTGGACTTGTTGGGCTGAAGGGCCTGTTTCCACACTGTAGGGAATCTAATCTAATCCACACAGACAGTCACCCGAGGCTGGAATTGAACCCGGGTCCCAGGCACTGCAAGGCAGCAGTGCTAACCACTGTGCCACCATGCTGCCCCTGCGAGACTATGGACAACAGTTTTGGGTCTACATGTGACTCCAGGCCCACAGTTAGCTCTCAAAAAGCCCTAGCAAGTCACTCAGATCAAAAGGCTGTAAATTAAATGCTGGCCCAACCAGTGGTACCAATACCTTATACATGGCTCAACCCCCCCCCCCAATACAGTCCAGCACTGGACGTTTCACTGTGGTACACCGATAGTGCGCTCTAGGATATTCCTGGTGGGTTTGAGGTCACTCCATGTTGTCCATACCTGGTCACTTGGGAGAAGGCTGGGTCATAAGCCTTGTACACCTTGCCCTCCAGTAGCTGTCTGTTGCCTCCTTGTGGAATACTGAAGAACAACAGGACACTCAGACTGTACGGTACAGTATGTTGGCATACTATGAATATCATGAAGGCCGCTTGACTCCTGTCAGGATTAGTACGTGCTCGCCAACACAATGTGTTGTGCATGTGGCCACACTAACTACAGAATGGCAGCTTTTACCCCTTCACACGGACCTGACTGTGACAGCCACTGGCGCGTGCACTCCATGATAACTGTGGAGTACACCTCTGGAAATGTAACCTGGTATTTACCAGAACCATTCAGAAACATTTAACGTTTGAGTTAGTGCTTTACTGAATGCTTTACACTGTAGAAACGTGCTCAAGATGGCGACAGAGTGGGGCTCTGAGCCCTTGTGTGCAACGAACCAGAATTGGTCAGGGACCTC
>NW_025131100.1:0-1140 GCF_004010195.1 Chiloscyllium plagiosum
ATGGTACTACATTTAACTGTAATTATAAACATGGAACTCCCAGTGGGAGATAATTCTAACAAAATTCTGAATTGGACCATGAGAACTGAGGCAAACTCAGAAACACAGGGGAATACCCTGGGAGGGTAACCAGATCTACAATGTTACAAGGGTAGCAGGATAGAGCACAGAGCCAGGGAATGTAGGCAGAGAGAGGGAGATAGGTGTTCACATTGTGTGTGGCCTGTATTCACATGTGCACATGCATAACTCATGAATATTTATTGACGCGCTGTTAAGGGGCCAGCACCGCATTATGCTAATATGGAGCATCTTTATCAGTTACCAATAAGGATTTACTACTCACCCGCTCAATGACTAAAATAAGAGCAGTCAGACAGGGAACTCAGGAAGCTGGATGAAATAAACCTGTCCCTATGTAGACCGGGAGTATGACAAAATGTATTCAGATATAGAGGTGTGAAACTTAAAAAGGGACCATTCTGGGAGTTGCTCCTATTTATTCTAAAATGGCAACTATTGATGTCAACACGTGAATTTAAACACGGGGATGCTCCGGCCAGGACTGGGACAGAAAGAAAAGGAGAGACAACCTCTTTGGAGTAGCTACATTGCAGGGAGACTGGGACAGTCAGAGAATCTGGTGGGTTATAGCTCGGACCCACTCAGCCGTGTGCGTAACTCAAACAGGAATGTGGGTTATTATCTATCGACCCTGTAGAGATCAAGGGCCCTCTCACTCCCCACACAAACGGATCTCATCAAAGCTGGGGCAGGGGAGGCAGTAATTGTGACAGTGATAAATTGACAAAAGCTGGAAATAGTCTGGGTCCATACCTGTGGACATTGAATGGCAGACGAGAGTGGTGTTTACTGACCGAGGAGAACAGGCCACCAGGATACTATTGCTATTACCTCAGGGATCCCGCAATACTCCAGTATATCCCACCGATGTGTGTTTGATGGATGTAGTCACACTGATCTTACCAACACCTCATCACCTCAAGCAGTGAGAAAGAACATATCTAGATATTAAACAGGGTATTGGAGCAGGTTAGCCAGGCCAGGCTTAAAATTAATGCACAGAGAGTACGTTAAAAATACGGTGTAGACCATTTAGGACAGAGATGAGGAGAAACT
>NW_025131101.1:0-1140 GCF_004010195.1 Chiloscyllium plagiosum
CACTGTGCCCAAATCTTGGGAGGAGCACTATAGGCTCAGTCTTACTGGGTCGCCGCCATCTTGGATCCCCCCCCGAATTTTATTACTTAAGCCGGTGATCTATGTCTTTTATTCTAAGAAGAAATATGTAAGCTTCCTGTCAAAAAAAATAACTCCCCTGTGAATTCAGTTGAGAAAACATTTGAACCCTAAAGAAAAAAGCAAGAAGTGTTCAGAGACAGCATAATGAGAGCTCGCTGAGCTTTTTCATGAACAGGAGATGTTGCTTGCCCCTTACCTGAATATCTCATCAGTACAGAGGAGTTGGCAAAACGTGATGGTACCAAGTAAGACACCATTTACAGATGAAACATCCAACTCTTGTGAACAAACACATTCAGTATTGAAAGAACTTGAGAGAACAAAACATCAAGCATATTCAATGTCTGATGGAGAGGATGTAGGTATCAGATGAAGCTCAAAAGGCAAGATATGTGGTAGCTGAGCTTGTATGAAAGTCAAAGAAGCCCCAAGCCTTTGCTGAAACATTACTCGTGTCTGCATGTTAAAGAAACCGTAGACCTGATGCTCAGAGCTAATGCTGTAAAAAGAAGATTGACAAAATTTGAGTCTGATAACACATTTAAATGGTGAATTGACAACATTATCTGATATTGAGGAGGTGCTGCAAGAGACATTAGCTACTAATGGGAAGTTTGTTTTGCACGTTGACATGGCCACTGAGTAGCTGCAGGCAATTTCTGCTTATATCAGTGTTCAATATGTTGTTGGTAACTACATTTAGGAGAATTTTTTAAGGAGCTACTGAATCATGTTGACAAGTGAAGAAATATTTTCGCTGACCATTATCAACTTAATGGAAAACAAAGAGAAGTTTGAATTATACTTCCCCTTGACAAACGTGGATTACTATGACTCATTATATGACCTATTCAGTTTACTGTCTTCTGACTCATCACAATATCTGTTGTTGAAAGAAAAAGAGATATATGCAGAGCTCAAAAAGATCACACAATGAAGCTGAAGTTTGGAGAGGTGTCTTTGTACATGTTTTGGCTAAATGCACAATATGAATATATGATGATCTCTGACAATGTTGTTGCTGTACTCTTAGAACATAGAACATAGAAGAATACAGCG
>NW_025131102.1:0-1140 GCF_004010195.1 Chiloscyllium plagiosum
CCCCGACCATGTATTGACATTGGAACCGGGAAACCTCATCCATGATTCACCCCAAGTCCGCAGGGAGTGAGACGTTTACACGCAGCAGAATACGACATCACTTCCTCCAAGCTCCCGATGCCAACAGAGAGCGGCCACTGCAGCTTCAATCAGCGACTTTCTGCCAAGCCATGGGAAACAACTCGTGGAAACTCCTTCCTTAGTAACAGCTCTTTCCGTGTGAAAGGAGAAAACCTTTCACTTTAAATTGGAAAGGGCTTCAGGACATTGGAATGTTGCTCCAGTTCTTGGAATGTGTTATAAATAAAACTCCTGCCTTGAAAATAGGAAGTGGGAAAAGGTTTTAGGTAGAAAGAACAAACAAAGTGTTGATTGAGACGACTCTGTCTCGTCAGCAGATAGGAAATGCCCAACACTGTAAACGGAAATGATTAGATTTCCTGAGGTAACGTCCCGACTGATTTATGGCCTGTCAGAGTGATTGGAAATCACATCAGCGATATAAAGGTGAGGGTAAAAATATGAAGATATTAAGGTTGAACCTTAAATCCCGGGACAAGTGCTGAATAGACTGTAATGCTTTGAAGGAATAACTGAAGTGAAAGGTGTGAATCATATTGTGATTAAGAGGAATGAACTGGATCCTAACAAAGTGCTGATGAATTATGCTCGCAATGTAATAGCAAACTAATCCACAGTGCACCGTGCTTGGTTAGCTCAGTCGGTGCAGTGTGAGATGCTTAATCTGTGGTTGGTGGGTGCAAGCCTCACAATGGGCGCTTTCACCGCTTAATACAATTCCGGCTCTTCTTTCCACGTGCAGTCATGCAACCCTTCGCAGGGGAATGTTCTTGCTACTTTCATTGACACATCTGTCCGCCTGCTTTTGATCACACGTCGGTTTCTGAGTGAACACTGTTTCCATTTTACTGGAGACACCAGAGACAACTTTATCAGTGCAGCCGAAAATACGATGAATGATGTCCGTTTCAAAATGTAAGGTTCCAAACCAACCATGCACCACCCAATGTGTTCAAAGGCACGGAAAGCGAATGGCCACTTGCTAGGGGTCTGACAGGGACGGATCAATGTCACATGGGTACTGAGCCAATTTTTAGTGATTCAGATTGTTCTGATGGA
>NW_025131103.1:0-1140 GCF_004010195.1 Chiloscyllium plagiosum
TCGACCTATGCCTGCATCCAAGTCATTTGTAAAAAAATGACAAACAGCAGTGGTCCCAAAACAGATCCTTGTGGCACACTACCAGTGACCGGACTCCAAACTGAATATTTTCCATCAACCACCACTCGCTGCCTTCTTAAAGAAAGCCAGTTTCTTATCCAAACTTCAATTCCATGCCGCCACATTTTCTCTAATAGCCTACCATGTAGAACCTTATCAAAGGCTTTACTGAAGTCCATGTATACCACGTCAATTGCCCTACTCTCATCCAAATGCTTGGTCACCTTCTCAAAAAAGCTTAATGAGGTTTGTGAGACACGACCTGCCCTTGATGAAACCATGTTGACTATCTGCAATCAAATTGTTGTTTGCTAGATTATTATAAATCCTGACTCTTACAATCCTTTCCAAAACTTTTCCGACAACAGATGTAAGGCTCACTGGTCTATAATTACCTGGGTCACCTCTACTGCCCTTCTTGAACAAGGGCACAACATTTGCAATCCTCCAGTCCTCTGATATTAAACCTGTAGACAATGATAACTCAAAGAACAAAGCCAAAAGCTCCATCACTTCCTCCCTAGCTTCCCAGAGAATCCTTGGATAAATCCTATCCAGACCCAGGGGACTTATCTACTTTCACTCCTTCTAAAATTGATAACATTTTCAAGTGGTGTTGAGCCAGTTTGCTGGATACAAGGATTTTAAAGTGAGAGGGCAATACAAACAAGGTGAGGAACTCAAAAGTGGAGTAAGAACTGGAGGATTGGGGGAACTGATGTGTTTCTATAAGTTATATTTTTATCCTGTTCAAGTAGTGCTGGAGCTGAAACATGATTAATGGGGAAGAGAGATTTTTAACACTGCCATGACGCCAAATGCAATCATTCAAATAATCACAAGAGTGGCCAAGGGCTTTGTTAATAAATGAACAGAAGGACATTCTGAAGGTAAATGCAAGGGGGGAAACACAAGAGCAGGCTCATTTGTTCAGTTCATTGTGCTGAACCCCAAAACTGAACGTTGTTATGTATTAGAGGCAACTTGGTTTTGGAAGCATAAAAAAAAGCATCAATAAGGTCATTAAAAATCCTGGACTTTAGAAATGGTCAGACAGATTAAATAATTCCACATCTAAAT
>NW_025131104.1:0-1140 GCF_004010195.1 Chiloscyllium plagiosum
GGCCTGTACTGCGCTGTATTCTTCTATGTTCTAAATCATCAGCATTGCAGATAGTGTTCCTAGCTTTGTTCTTTTTTCAAAAAAGTGTTATTTGGCTTCTGATCCTATTTGTTTCTGTCTTCATTTAATTTGTCTTCTAATTTTGCTTGCTGCTTTTCTATATCCTGTTTCCAGTTTAGCTTTTTTCCAATCTGAGCTCCCCCTTCCAAGTTCCCATCTCATGACCAAAGTAGTTTAAACTCTCCTCAACAGAACAAAGGAAGCTAGGGATGTGATTGTTGGGGCCCTTACTGAGATATTTGTATCATCGATAGTCACAGGTAAGGTGCCAGAAGACTGGAGTTTGGTTAACATGGTACCACTATTTAAGAAAGGTGGCAAGGGAAAAGCCAGGGAAATATAGACTGGTGAGCTTGACGTTGGTGTTGGGCAAGTTGCTGGAAGGAATCCAGAGGGACAGGATTTACATGTATTTGGAAAGGCAAAGACTGATTAGGGACACTCAGCGTGGCTTTGTGTGTGGGAAATCATGTCTCACGAACTGGATTGAATTTTTTGAAGACGTAACAAAGAGGGCAGAGTGGTGGACATGATCTATATGGACTTCAGTAAGGCGTTTGACAAGATTGCCCACAGGAGACTGGTTAGCAAGGTTAGGTCTCATGGAATACAGGGAGAACTAGACATTTGGATACAGAACTGGCTCAAAGGTAAAAGACAGAGGGTGGTGCTGGAGGGTTGCCTTTCAGAGTGGATGCCTGTGACTGTTGGAGTGCCACAAGGATCCATGCTGAGTCCACTACTTTTCATCATTTATATAAATGATTTGGATATGAACATAGGAGGCATGTTTAGTGAGTTTGCAGATGACACCAAAATTGGACGTGTAGTGGACAGTGAAGACAGATACCTCAGGGTACAATGAGATCTTAATCAGATGGACCAATGGGTTGAGGGTAGCAGATGGAGTTTAATTTAGATAAATGCGGGTTGCTGCATTTTGGAAAAGCAAATCAGAGCATGAATTATACACTTTATGGTAAGGTCCTGGGAAGTGTTGCTGAACAAAGAGTTGGGAGGTCATGTTGTGGCTGTACAAGATTAGACCACTTTTGGAATATTGTGTGCAATTCTGGTCTC
>NW_025131105.1:0-1140 GCF_004010195.1 Chiloscyllium plagiosum
CCTCCCTCTCTCGACCTTTTCTCTCTCTTCCCTCCTCTATGTCTCTCGCCATCCCGCTTTCTCTTGCCCCATCTGTCATCCTCTGCCTCTCTCTCGCCCCTCACTCACTCGCACCCTCATTCTCTGTCCCTGCTTTCTCTGTTTTTCTGTCTCTCTCTCTGTCTCTTCTCCCTGATCTCTCTTGCCCCCCTTGTCTCTCTCCTGGCCCCTCTCTCTGTGTCTTTCTCTCTCTTGCCCCCTCCCTCGCCCCTCTCTGTCTCACTCTTTCTCTCACACACACTCTGTCTCGTCCCTCTCTCTCATTATCTCCTCCCGTGTATTTCTCTTTCTCTCTACCTTGTCTCACTCTCGATCCCCCTCCCTCGGTGTCTCTCTCTCCACACCTCCCTCTGTTTCTCTTTGACTGAATCTCTGACCCTCCTGTCCCTCCCTCCCTCCTCTCTGACACACTCTGTCTCCCTGATTCTTCCCTTTCCCTCTGACACAGAGAGTGGGGGTGGGGTTGGTGTTGTGGCTGCGTGTGGGGGCTGGGGGTGAGTTGTTGGAGGAGGGAGGAGGGGAAAATAGTGTAGAGACAGAATTGTGGGAGGGAGACAGAGACGGCATGAGAAAGAGAGTGGGAGGGAGAGAGGAAAGAGTGGAGGCAGGTGAAGAAACCGGGGTGCGGAATGTGCGAGAGAGGGGGATGAGGGAAAGTGTTGAGAAAGAGAGTGTGTGCTGAAAGAGAGAAAGAGAATTGAGGAGAAAGAGTAGGGGAGAGGAAATGGGGAGGCCTGGTTGGAGTGGTGGAACAGAGGGAGTTAAACCTAGCTCCCGAGCTCAGGGTGTGGTCGCCTTCCCTAAGGACAAGGACTTGGGAATGAGTCCGTCTCTCTCCAGCTCAGCTTCTCCAGCGTCAAAGACACACAGCAACAACTTTCACTCTGCTGCTCGGCACGCTTTAATTAACATTTTATTGTTTACAAATGGGAGGATACAGTCAGTGGCATTTTCTCACTCACCCCTGAGTTATGCGAAACATTGAAATGTTTCCCAGTAACACCCCCCCCCCCCCCCCCCCCCCCCCCCCCCCCCCGTCTGATAAGGATGGACAAACCAGCGCTCCCCTCAGGCTGCTCCATCGCTGAAACACTGAACTGA
>NW_025131106.1:0-1140 GCF_004010195.1 Chiloscyllium plagiosum
TCCTATTGTATTAAATACAATCAAAGCCTGGACCATAATGCGACAGGATGAGGGTAACCTACAAAAATCCTCGCCCTATACCCCTATAGTGGGAATATTGGGATTCCAGCCAGGACCGAATGATACTGTATTCAGAACCTGCGAGTTCAGAGGTATTTCCTGTTTGGGAGACCTGTTCGATGGGGATGTCATGATGTCCTTCAAACAGCTGCGTCAGAACTTTCGGCTGCATAGCAAAGATCTTTTTCGATATGTTCAAATGGAAGACTTTATACAAAAAAAGACCATGTTGATAATTGACCCTTATAAATCGGATAGGGGAACGAGAGTGATTCGGCCGATGGGTCCGCCCGTGGTCAGTAGCCTCTACCATAAACTATTTAATAAGGTATCAAAGGACATGGAACGGTTGTATAGAGTCAAGAATTGGGGATCGAAATCTGCTTAGAGATGCGGGAGGACGTCCTGGAAAACGTCAGGAAGTTGTATATCTGTAACAGAACTCAGGCTATCCAATTGAAGATACTTCATTGGGCTCACATGGCACCTGAGTGACTTGCAAAGTTCAAGGCAGGAGCATCGCCAATGTATCCTACATGCAACATAGAAGTTAGTACTCTCACCCATTGTCTGAGGACATGCCGTAAGATCCGCGTGTATTGGGACAGAGTAGCGAATGCCTTGGCAAAGATTTTGTGTACTGAGATTGGGTGGGACACAGTGCCCCTACTTTTGGCCTCTCCAAATTTCCCTTCTTTGGATGTATACGGGAGGAAATTATTCATTATCCTTTTCTTTTGTCCGGGCAAAAACATTTTAGTGAATTGGATATCCAAAGGTGCCCCAGGGCTTTCAAATTGGCACAGGATAGTCATGGAATATATCCCACTTGACATCCTTACAAATATGGTGAACCAAAAGACGGAATTATTTTATAGAACATGGCAGATCTTTATGACTACATTGACACAGATATATCAGCCAAATTGTTCAGTGCTTTTGCTTCGCCGTGGGGATGGTTCTGGCTGGTTTGGGGGCTCCTGGGGGAAGGACTCCTGAATCAATACGGGTTCTGTTATGACTTAATATAATTTTGAAAACATATGTATCTAGTTATTTATTCACTTATTTATTTTATTT
>NW_025131107.1:0-1140 GCF_004010195.1 Chiloscyllium plagiosum
GCTCCTCTGCTCCTCAGCTCCTCAGCTCCTCTGCTCCTCAGCTCCCCTGTTCCTCTGCTCCTCACCTCCCCTGCTCCTCACCTCCCCTGCTCCTCAGCTCCTCTGCTCCTCTCTCCTCAACTCCTCTGCTCCTCAGCTTCTCTGCTCCCCTGCTCCTCTGCTCCTCTGCTTGATATGTTGTGCTTTTTTCCAGCTTGACTCTGACATTCCAGCAGTTGCAGTCCTCACTATCTCCAACCAGCAAGTAACTTGAAAGTTTAATAGTGTATTATCATTTATTTGCAAGAGGAATTGGTGACAAAGGTAGGGAGATTATGCTATAGTTATATAGGTGTTGGTAAGACTATATCTGGAGTACTGTGTTCAGAATTGGTCCCCACATTTAAGGATGGATGAAAATGCGTCAAAGGCAGTACATGAAATGCTTACCAGATTATGGTTTCCAGGGATAAGCAGAAATGCAAATTTGAGGTTACAATCAGATCAGCTCCCCTATTGAACAGCAGGGTAGGCTCAAGAGGCTGAATGGCCTCCTTCTGCTCTTTGTTCATCTAATAGCCCTACCTCTCCATTCCCAAAACTCCACCCCACCATGATCAAGAGGAGGGAATTAGGATTGTGTTATGTTGGATCCTCTGTATCATGATCCAGACTAAAGGGTGTACAGTTAAACCTGGAAGAGAGAGAAAGATTAGATGTATGTATCTTCATCCAAACCTTTAAATGAGGGCTCCATTCTGGTGTGGCTTGGTTACCTGCCCCAATCCCCTGTCTAGCTCTGTAAAAACTGAATCTGGCCATGGTTGAGGAAGGTTCTAGTTGCAGATTTGTGATTTTTTTCAACTTCACACCCAAATGCACCTCTTACCCTTCAGTGGCTAACATGCCGGACCTAACCATGATGCAGGAAGCAGTTAGTATGGCTCCACTCAAATGTACTTTATACTAACTTAATTCAGAAAGTAATAATTCAAGAGACAATATATGAAGACTTTGGTGAAGTTTGGAGAGGGTTTGACTGAAGACCTAAAAATGTCTGGTTCAATCTTGGGTTTTGTAGTACCCTTGTGATACATTGGCTGTATCTCCAATGTATCACAAGGGTACTAGATAAGGGGTAAATCTAGGGGTATTGGGTGG
>NW_025131108.1:0-1140 GCF_004010195.1 Chiloscyllium plagiosum
TGTGCTGTCCCCTCTCAGTGTTGTTGTATTGTGCTGTCCCCTCTCAGTGTTGTTCTATTGTACTGTCCCCTCTCAGTGTTGTTGCATTGTGCTGTCCTCTCTCAGTGTTGTTATTTTGTCCTGTCCCCCTCTCAGTGTTGTCACATTGTACTGTCCCATCTGTGTTGTTGTATTGTACTGTCCCCTCTCAGTGTTGCTGCATTGGACTGTCCCCTATATGTTGTTGTATTGTACTGTCCCGTCTCAGTGTTGTTGCATTGTACTGTCCCCTCTCTGTGTTGTTGCATTGTACTCTCCCCTCTCAGTGTTGTTCTATTGTACTGTCCCCTCTCAGAGTTGTTGCATTGTACTGTCCCCTCTCAGTGTTGTTGCATTGTACTGTCCCCTCTCTGTGTTGTTGCATTGTACTCTCCCCTCTCAGTGTTGTTCTATTGGACTGTCCCCTCTCAGAGTTGGTGCATTGTACTGGCCCCTCTCAGTGTTGTTGTATTGTACTGTCCCCTCTCAGTGTTGTTACATTGTACTGTCCCCTCACAGTGTTGTTCTATTGTACTGTCCCCTCTCAGTGTTGTATTATACTGTCCCCTCTCAGTGTTGCATTGTACTGTCCCCTCTCAGTGTTGTTGCATTGTACTGTCCCCTCTCAGTGTTACTCCATTGGACTGTCCCCTCTCAGTGTTGTTGCATTGTGCTGTCACCTCTCAGTGTTGTTGGATTGTGCTGTCCCCTCTCAGTGTTGCATTGCGCTGTCCCTTCTCAGTGTTGTTGCATTGTACTGTTCCCTCTCAGTGTTGTTGTATTGTGCTGTCCCCTCTCAGCATTGTTGCATTGTGCTGTCCCCTCTCAGTGTTGTTGTATTGTACTGTCCCCTCTCAGCATTGTTGCATTGTGCTGTCACCTCTCAGTGTTGTTGGATTGTGCTGTCCCCTCTCAGTGTTGCATTGCGCTGTCCCCTCTCAGTGTTGTTGTATTGTGCTGTCCCCTCTCAGTGTTGTTGCATTGCGCTGTCCCCTCTCAGTGTTGTTGTATTGTGCTGTCCCCTCTCAGTGTTGTTGTATTGTACTGTCCCCTCTCAGTGTTGTTGTATTGTGCTGTCCCCTCTCAGCATTGTTGCATTGTACTGTCCCCTCTCAGTGTTGT
>NW_025131109.1:0-1140 GCF_004010195.1 Chiloscyllium plagiosum
CTTTCATTTGACCCATACGCCTCTAAGTGTTTCCTAGTCATATATTTGTCCAAATAATGTTTAATGTTGCAGCTGTACACGCCATCTACCACTCTTCCCTGGCAGCCCATTCCATACCCACACCACACTCTGCGTAGAAACGTTGTCCCTTCGTCCTTTTTAAATATTCCCTCTAACACCTTAAACCCATTCTCTTATGCTTGAACTCCCCCAGCCCTTGGAAAAATCTTGGCTATTCACCCTATCTATTCTTCTCATGATTTTATAAGCTTCTACAATGTCAGCCCGCAACCTTCTACACTCCGTCTGATACTAACTTCAAGTACAAGCATTTAAAGATAAGCACTGCAAATTTGAAGCGATATTAAACATCACAGGTAAGCAATACTCAGCCCAATTTTCATACTGTTATTTGTTTTTCTCCATGTTACAATACTAAGGCGACATGAAACGCTTACTAGTGCCAATAAGAAGTTAATCATCTGAATTCCTTTGTCTAAAGGGGATGATGATCACCACAGTGAAAACGTATCTGTGGCCATATCTATATAATACCATACGGTCAACATTCTCCCTCCTGGCCTCCCTGTGACTGTATGTGGTTGTGTCTTCTTTATCTTGCAATCAATACAGTGAACCCCTTTCCCCATTTACACCTTAATTTAAACCCCTTTTACAGAATCTTCTCATTCACCACTGCTAAAAGCCCGTTTATCTTTTGCCACACTCTCCTTTCCCTGCCACCCATTTCCCACTTCTGGCAAGGGATTAAAAGACCATTTTGCAATTGTGAAGATCACCACTGCTAAAAGCCCGTTTATCTTTTGCCACACTCTCCTTTCCCTGCCACCCATTTCCTACTTCTGGCAAGGGATTAAAAGACCATTTTGCAATTGTATTCAGTTTTGAAGAAGTGTCACACTGGAAACGCTAACACAGTTTTTCTTTCTCTGCAGATGCTGACAGACCTGTTGAGTTTCACCAGAAATGAATTGGCACAGAAAAAAAGTTTCAATTAAACAAATAACTATGGATACTGGAAATAAGACTACAAAAAATGCTGGAGATACTGGTAGCTTTATAGAAGATGAACTGGACCTGAAACGTTAACTCTGCATTCACTCCAGAAAATGCTGCAAC
>NW_025131110.1:0-176 GCF_004010195.1 Chiloscyllium plagiosum
AGCGAACCTGCAAATCAGTGTGGCCCAGCAGTGAACCTGCACAGCTGTGTGACCAAGCAGTAAACCTGCATACCTGTGTGACCCAGCAGTGAATCTGCACAGCTGTATGACCCAGTGAAGCTGCACAGCTGTGTGATCCAGCAGTGAACCTGCACAGCTGTGTGACCCAACTGTGA
>NW_025131110.1:244-1140 GCF_004010195.1 Chiloscyllium plagiosum
GTGACCCAGCAGTGAGCCTGCACAGCTGTGTGACATAACTGTGAACCTGCATAATGTCGTGAACCATCAGTGAACTTGCACAGCTGTGTGACCCAGCAGTGAACCTGCACAGCTGGGTGACCCAGCAGTGAACCTGCACAGCTGTGTGACCCAGCAGTGAACCTGCACAACTGTGTGACCCAGCAATGAACCTGCACAGCTGTGTGACCCAGCAGTGAACCTGCACAGCTGTTTGACCAAGCAGTTAATCTGCACAGCTGTGTGATCCAGCAGTGAATCTGCACAGCTGTGTGACCCAGTAGCGAACCTGCAAATCAGTGTGTCCCAGCAGTGAACCTGTACAGCTGTGTGAACCAGCAGTGAGCCTGTACAACTGTGACGCAGCAGTGAACCTGCACAGCTGTGTGACCCAGCAGTGAAGCTGCACAGCTGTGTGACCCAGCAGTGAACCTGCACAGCTGTGTGACCCAGAGGTGAGCCTGCACAGCTGTGTGACCCAACTGTGAACCTGCACAGCTGCGTGACCCAGCGGTGAAACTGCACAGCTGTGTGACCCAGCAGTGAACCTGCATAGCTGTGTGACCCAGCAGTGATCTTGCACAGCTGTGTGACGCAACTGTGAACCTGCATAATGACGTGTCCCAGCAGTGAACCTGCACAGCTGTGTGACCCAGCAGTGATCCTGCACAGCTGTGTGACCAGCAGTGAATCTGCACAGCTGTGTCACCCAGCAATAATTCTGCACAGCTGTGTGACCCAGCAATACTTCTGCACAACTGTGCGACCCAGCAGTGAATCTGCACAACTGTGTGACCCTGCAGTGAATCTCCACAGCTTTGTGACCCAGCAATAATTCTGCACAGCTGTGTGACCCAGCAGTGAATCTGCACAGCTGT
>NW_025131111.1:0-1140 GCF_004010195.1 Chiloscyllium plagiosum
AATTGCAGAGACTCACTCAGGATATATCTTGAAGAGAGGGATTCTAGGGCAGCCCACAGCAAAACCCCAAAACAAAGCCAAGCCTCAACCAAACGGTCAAAATTTTCTTCAGGAGCAAGGTTGGACGGCTGTTGTAGTTGCTGCTGGGATGTGGACTTGATACAGCAAAAGAATTCCTTTAGACCTAAGTTAAAGACCTCGTAGGCCGGTATCCAGGAGAGTGCACACCCTGGAAAGTCCATCTACATCTGCTGTGGAACAGTTAAGTTGCTTAGCAACATCCAAATTAGAACCAATCAAAATAAATATCTGGTTAAATTGTCACCTGGTTCTAATGGAGGTCAGTACTGGCATGGCTGTATCGGTGATCACAGAACCAGTCTTTAACATAGTTCACTCTGGACTCCAACCCTTAAGTTTGTGCGAGACCTCGGCTAGACTGAGAACCTATACCGGGGAACCTTTACAGATTGAAAATGTTTTGCTGGAGCCCTTCTTCAGGAACGTCGATTCTCCTGTTCCCTGGATGCTGCCTGACCTGCTGCGCTGTTCCAGCAACACATTTTCAGCGTCTGCTGATCTCCAGCATCTGCAGACCTCACTTTCTCCTCGAACCTTTACAGATTAAGGGGACAACTTCGGTTCTGCTCCCTTATGAGAAGCAGCTGCTTCAGTTCCCACTAATTGTAGTCAAAGGCCTGGGCCCAAGCTCAATGGGACAAAATTGGTTGAGAAAATTTCATTTAGATTGGCTCAACATTTTTCAATTAGAAAACGGCTGCCCGATTGTAATTCTAATTAAATGCCCACAGGTTTTTCAGGAAGATCCAGGGGCCATCAAAGGAGCCAAGGCCACCCTTGCATGGTGACCACAAAGCAATGCCATGATTCTGCAAGGCCCGCCCAGTGCCATTTGCCTTACGGGCAAAAGTCAAGGCAGAAATCAGGAGGCTGGAGAGAGAAGGCATCATCAAACCCAATCCAGTTTGTAGAAGGGGCGGCACTGGCCGCACTGATTGTGAAGCCTGATGGTTCGGTTCACCTTTGTGGGGACTTTAAACAAATGGCAAACTGCTTCTCACAGCTGGATAGATACCCAACCCCTCACACAGGATATATATACAAGGCTGACATAAACCA
>NW_025131112.1:0-1140 GCF_004010195.1 Chiloscyllium plagiosum
AGTGGGAATTCTCTTTCCCAGAAGTTAGGGATGCTGAATCTTTATATTATATCGAGGCTGGCTTCGTCTGATTTTCCATAGATAGGTGAATCAGGGATAATGGTGCATGGAGAGAAAAGTGCAGCTGGGACCACAATGAGATGAGCTACGACTTTATTTACTGGTTGAGTCGTGTCAAAGGGCCGAATGGCCCACTCGTGTCCCTCAGCCCTATGTTCTGATGTTCCATTCAGCCCTTCGGACCTGCTACACAGGGGCAGATCAAGGCCGTTCTGATGGTTAGGTGAAGTTTTTGAAATGTACTTGGAAAATCCAGCTGGGTCAGGAAGTGACACTCACCCCCAATCTCTGTTTCCAGGCGTCCCCTCTCCGCAACGTCTGATCCAGATCTGGGTCGCGTTACAGACCCAGATTTGCTGTGAATACAGCCCCCATACCCCAGCGCTAACTTAAACAAATCCTCTGCTCACTCTAATGTAGCATTACACAACACAACTTCCGGAAAAATAAACAGTTACTTTGCAAAAGCATAACATGTGAAATTAATAAATAGGACCAAGAGTAGGCTATTCGGCCGCTCAAGATTGCCCTGTCATTAATTACGAACATGGCTGATCTACTCCAGGTCTGAATACACTTTCTTGCCAACTCCTTGTATCCCTCCACACCTCTCTGGGTTAGGGAATCCCCGACATTCGCTACCTTCTGAGAGAAGACATCACTTTGCATCTCAGATAGAAATCGATATTCCATATTCGGTATCTATGTCATCGAGTTCGAGACTCCACTCAGGAATGGTAACAACTTCTCAACATCTACCTTCTTAAGTCCCTTCTGTGTCTTGTATTTTTTTTAGCAGTATCACTCCTCATTCATTTAAACCCCAATGAATAATCGCCTCTCCATTTTACAGATTCTCAATAACACAACCCTTTCATCCCTGGAAGCCAGCTAATGAAACAACCTAGTTATTTGCTGCATCAGCATGCTGACTTTATGTTTTATATAAAGGAACACTCCAATCCCTTTGTAATGTTCTTTTTCTGGAAGTCCTCTCCAATAAATAACAGATTCTCAGTGTCATCCTCAAACTCGGATATATATTGCACTCAGCTCCCTCCTTCAGACTATCAGTATAGA
>NW_025131113.1:0-1140 GCF_004010195.1 Chiloscyllium plagiosum
GGCGCAGGTTTTACAGTTCTTGCGGTGACAGGGGAGGTGCCAGGATGGGAGGGGGAGCGTGGACCTGACCAGGTAGTCACGGAGGGAACGGTCTTTGCCGAAGGCGGAAAGGGGTGGTGAGGGAAATATATCCTTGGTGGTGGGGTCGTTTTGGAGTTGGCTGAAATGTCGGCGGATGATTTTGTTTATGTGAAGGTTGGTAGGGTGGAAGGTGAGCACAAGGGGTGTTCTGTCCTTGTTACGGTTGGAGGGGTGGGGTCTGAGGGAGGAGGTGAGGGATGTGGACGAGATGCGTTGGAGGGCATCTTTAACCACGTGGGAAGGGAAATTGCGGTCTCTAAAGAAGGAGACCATCTGGTGTGTTCTATGGTGGAACTGGTCTTTCTGGGAGCAGATACAGCGGAGGCGGAGGAATTGGGAATACGGGATGGCATTTTTGCAAGAAGTAGGGTGGGAAGAGATGTAATCCAGGTAGCTATGGGAGTCGGTGGGTTTGTAAAAAATGTCAGTGTCAAGTCGGTCGTCATTAATGGAGATGGAGAGGTCCAGGAAGGGGAGGGAGGTGTCAGAGATGGTCCAGGTAAATTTAAGGCCAGGGTGGAATGTTTTGGTGAAGTTGATGAATTGCTCAACCTCCTCACAGGAGCTCATTTTCAGGACACGACTCTGTGCGAGATGGTTAATTAAATATAACCTGGAGATGTAGAGACTCCTCATTTTAAGGCGCTGACTGTGTGGTGGCTGGTTAAAACTTTTATAACTAGGATATTTACAGTTTCCACAGTTTGGGGCACTGACTCTGGGCTGGCTGGTTAAATGAATAGATATAACCAGGAGATTTAGGACCTGTTCAGTTTAGGGCACTGACACTGTGCCTTCTAGTTAAATATATAAAACCAGTATATTTAGCGTCTCCTCAGTTTTGGGCACTCTCTCAGGTCTGGTTGATTAAATAAATATATATATCCAGGAGATTTAGAGTCTCCTCAGTTTATGACACTGACTGTGGGCTGGTGGCTTAAATAAATACATATAACTAGAAGATTTACAGTCTCCCCAGTTTAGGGTCCGGATTATGTGCTGGATGGATTAATATATATATACAGAGAGAGAAAGAGAGAGAGAGAGAGAGACAGAGAG
>NW_025131114.1:0-1140 GCF_004010195.1 Chiloscyllium plagiosum
GAAAGGCGATTTCATTGGAATGTATCTGATTCCAAAGATGCTTGAGAGATTACATGCTGAGAAATTAATCCTGTGGGTCTGGGAGTCTGAAACACAATAACAGTCTCAGAAGTTGCTGGAAAAGCTCAGCAGGTCAGGCAGCATTTGTGCAGAGAAATAAGCGTTAATGTTACAGCATCCGCAGTTCATTCGGGTTTGATTGACACCCTCTCAGGGTAAGGGGCAGGTTATTAGGGACTGAGATGGGGAGACAGCGCTTCACTCTAAGGCCTCTGAGTCTTTAATATTCTCTCTCCCTGAGGATTGTGGATTCTCCCTCACTGAGTACATTTCAGATTGGAATAGACAGATTGCTGGTGTCTTAGGGAGTCACGGGATATGGGGAGTGGATAGGAAACTGGATTTGAAATCTCAAACCAGCTCTGATTGGGTTGACTGCCAGAACAGACTGTACAGTTTAAACAGGCTGTATAGTCTCCTCCTGCTCACATTTCCTGAGCTCTTAGATGTTTACTGAACCAACTCCCAATCCCTTTGGATTTGGTTCCATGAAACCGTTTATCATTAAATCTCTGTAGCCTCTACCCTATTACACACCATCTCATTCTTTCTTCAGTGTTCCCCCCATTCCAATTGCTCAGAAATCATTACTTTTCTAACTTCCTTCCGCCTGCTGAATCCCTCCACCCTCATAACACATGGGTTATCCTTTCCCTTCTCCCTATAGATGCTGCCTGACCTTATCAGATTTCTCAGCATTGCCTGTGTTTAGTTCAGAGGGAATGACATCTCCCTGTTCCTGTGAGAGGATACATTCCCCAATCCGACTCCTTGATATTCCGTTTGTTCACAGAGAAAAGAGGGACACACTTTCCTCATTCCTGAAGAAGGGCTTATGCCCGAAACGTCGATTCTCATGTTCCTTGGATGCTGCCTGACCTGCTGCGTTTTTCCAGCAACACATTTTCAGCTCTGATCTCTGAATTTGGAACGGGGCATCTGATATTGTCACATTAGTGCAGTTAGAACCAAATGGGAGAGTTTCAGTTTCGCATTAAATGGGAGAATTGGGACACGACAATACTTGATGCGGGAATGAGAGTAGGCCACCCCTAACTTGGACGAGGGCATCTGCAGTCC
>NW_025131115.1:0-1140 GCF_004010195.1 Chiloscyllium plagiosum
TCTTTCTGACTCTCTGAGACACACTGTCATCCTTTCATAGATACACTGTAACACTCTCTGACAATCTCTGAGGCACACTGTGAAACTCTCTGACAAACTGTCACACTGAGACACTCTCAAAAACAGATTGTGACACATTCTGACTCTCTCTCTCTGACTCTATGAGACACACTGTGACACTCACTGACTCTCTCTGAGGCACATTATGACATACTGCGACACTCTCTGATTTACTCTAACAGTCTCTGAGACACACTATGACACTCTCTGAGACACATTGTGATACAGTCTGACTCTCTATGACACTCTCTGAGGCACAGTATGACATCCTGTGACACTCTCTGACTCACTCTGACACTCTCTGAGACACACTGTGACACTCTCGCACAGACTGTGACCCTCTTTGAGCCAAATGCTGACACTCTCTGAGACACAGTATGACACACTGTGACACTTTCTGACTCTCTCTGTCACACTCTGAAATACAATGTAACACTCTCTGTGACACTCTCTGAGACAAACTGCGACACTTTCTGACTCTCTGAGACACACTGTCAACCTCTCAGACACACTGACACACTGTGGCACTCTCTCTCTCACTCTCTGAAGCACACTGTGAAACTCTCTGACAGACTGTGACACACTGGAACCCTCTCTGAGAGACTGTGACAGACTGTGACAGACTGTGATACTCTGTGAGACACACTGTAACACTCTCTGACACTCTCTGTGACAGACTGTGACACTCTCTGAGACACGTTGTGACACTCTCTGACATTCTCTGAAACACACTGTGACGCTCTCTGATAGACTGTGACACAATGTGACACTCTCTGACACTCTCTGAAACACACCGTGACGCTCTCTGACACAGCCAGAGACACACTGTGGCACTCTCTGACACTCTCCAACACACTGTGCCACTCTTTGAGACACACAGTGACACTCTCTGACACTCTCTGTGACATACTGTGACACTTTCTAGCACATCTGAAACACTCTGTGACACTCTCTGACTGACGGTGACACACTGTGACACTCTCTGAGACAGACTGTGACACTTTATGACTCTCCCTGAATCTCTGAGACACACAGTGACACTCTGGAACTCTCTGTGACATACTGTGACACTTTCTAGCA
>NW_025131116.1:0-1140 GCF_004010195.1 Chiloscyllium plagiosum
CTGACACATTTGAGATACCTTCCCAGACAGAGATGTTAGGAAGTGTAGCTTTGTTGATCCCACGAGTTCTGGAATACAAATATAATGATGGAGCTTCATTTATTTTTGTATTTGTGATTGGCAGTGTTAGAGTCCCTAGCCTGACACAGAGAGCAATAATAAGCATTAGTAGCAGGCAGGGGTTCCATTGTCAGTTGGGAATTTAACAAACTTCAGTGTTGACATTTTTGCCTGTTCCAGACGACCCTATTGAGGTTAAATCAGGAGACTGTGAGAGGACAGTGGGTTTTTCATCTCATGAGCATTCAATAATTGTAAATATTTTTTAATAATAATTTCTATAGCACATGCTGCAGAAAATATATTTATGTAATGCACTGATATTCACTTTACAGATGTGATCTTCCCTGGTGTCCCTGACTGGCTGGCACCTTTCCTCATGACCATCCTTTGTGTAACTGTTGGCATTGCTGCTGTGGTTTACTGGAGTGTGAAAAACCATCGACACATTAAAGGTACAGTCTCCGTGTAGCACTGAGTAAAGACAATAAAGACACAAGCCTGGAAATCCATGGGGGATCTCTCAGTCTCCGTGAACAAATCTGTGGAATTTCAGAATCACAGCATTACACCAGGACAATGTGTCTGGGAAAAGATTGGGTTTGTTTCAATGTTAACTGTTTGAGGAAGGGTGAAGTGTTTGTGAAGAGCTGGTCACATTGAAGAGGAGAACAGAGGAATAGTTGTGATTCCCCGACTCCAGCTGAACAGAAAACACTCCATTAATAATTCTTAAACAGATGCCAACTGTTGAAAATTGTGTTGTTATGTTCCCCACATAAGTATGTGTAACATTGTGCTCAGCAAATGTGAAGCAAAAATAATCCAGAGCTATACCAACTAGCATCATAAAACACAGAGCTGTGGATGCTATAAATCTGAAAAAAAACCCAAATTGTTGGAGAAGCTCAGCAAGTCTGGCAGCATCTGTGGAGAGAAAGCAGAGTTAATGTTTGAAGTTCAGTGATTTCTTCAGAACTAGTTATAAATTTGCCACAAACAAGTCGGAACAAGTTTATGGTTCAGCTGTCAGAAAAAAAGTGCTGCTGAAATTCAATAACTCTGACAGCTTCTGTGGGG
>NW_025131117.1:0-1140 GCF_004010195.1 Chiloscyllium plagiosum
GTTATAGATGAGGGTGGCATTTACTAGATAGGGGACAAGAGCTGGAGAAGGTTATGGAGATGATTAGATGGATGGAGATACTAGAGGAGCTTACATTGACAGGGTGGGCGATAGTGACGGGAGACTGTTACACATAAATATTCAATCGGAGTGCAGGATGGGTAACCCTGAGAGTAATGGGTAACAAAGGCATAACAGAGAAAGCATGTGGCCTCAGATGATGCAGCTGAATCAGCCTGAATGCAGATTATGAGTAACGCGTGTCAAAAACACAAGCAGGAGAACAGTGGTGAGGCTGCCTGACAGTATTTCATTGCTCAGCCCTGCTGCACATTCCAGTGAATTCCTGTGTAATGCAAAGGCAATGTGATAATTTTGGGAGACTTCAATCTTTGTCAAAAATGATATTCTCCGAACTCCTCTCCAAGTGTTTGTGTCAGTGTTACTTTAAATAACACATTGTGTAAATGACCAGGGACGTGACTATCTCAGATCGACCGTTGGGTGATGAAGCTGAGTGAAGGAGTAATGTCACACTGAGATATCCTCTGGGAAATTGTAGTGTAGTGCAATTCAGTGAGATGATGGACCATAAAGCACACCCTACAATCACAACCAAGCATGTGTTTGATGGGAGAATTGAGCAAGGTAAACAGGGGAAACAGTGACGTTTGTGGCTGGAAATGGACAGTGCTTTAATTGACAGAGAAGATGCAGCGACAGGGTTCAGGTGAAAGGAGCTTCCCAAATCCAAAGAGAAAAGGGGACACATTGGAACAGCATGGGAATGTGGCTGAAGACAAGTAGAAAGGAACAGTGCAAAACATTTAGTCCTTCAGATGTATAGCACAGAAACAGACTCTTCAGTCCATCTCGTTCACGCTGCCCACATACATGAACATAATTTTGTCTCATTTGCCAGCACTTGGCCCAAATCCCCCTCATCCCTTCCTGTTCGGATACCCATCCAGATGCCTTTTAGATGCAGAAATAGTACCAGCCTCCACCACTTCCTCTCGCGGTTCATTGCATTCACGCATCACCCTCTGCCTGAAAAAGTTGCCCCGTAGGTTCCTTTTATTTATTTCCCTACTCACCCTGAACCTCGGCCGTCCGGTTCTGGACTCCACTACCTCAGGG
>NW_025131118.1:0-1140 GCF_004010195.1 Chiloscyllium plagiosum
GGAACTTTCTATATGATTTGGAATTATCACATCGGGCAAAAGTCCCTAAATTGATTCTTTAAGGGCCGTTCAAAATGAATAATAAGAGACGTGCACATTGAACAAATTACTGTCGATACATTGCAGCCTCATGAGTGAATCAAGTTGCTTAAACTACTTCAGACACGTTCAAGTAAATGAATAAATCGATTGATTTAAACAAGTTTAGACATTTTCAGCAAGTTAGCCTCCAGTCATTTCGCTCGTTTGGGACACCTGCAACAGATGGCACTTGGAGCTCAATCTCAGTTTCCACAGAATGTATGTGTAGCCGATCCAATAGTGAAGGCCGGTGAACTGAGAAATTAATTGCATACTCGGAATAAAGAGCAGATTGGATTTAATGGTAAATGCTGATTTACTCCTTGGAAGTACTTTTCTCCCAGCAGTCTTTTTGATTAGTGGTAAGGAACAATTCCAAGTCTCTTTGCAAGTCCATCCTCTAGTAAAGAAGCCTGTGGTAAAGTACTGGATGTAGGTTTGCTCACTGAGCTGAAAAGATCACTTCCAGACGTTTTGTTACCTTACAAGGTAACACCTTCAGTTGACCTTAGGCGAAGCAATGCTGAAAATGGCTGCTTTCTATTTATATGTTGTGTTTCTTTGGGTGGATGATGTCGCTTCTTGTGGTAATGTTATTTCCTGTGGTGACTACACTATTAGAAGTCCCAAAGACATATACACCAAACACCATTAACTTCATCAACAAGGAGAATATCATCAAGCTAGTGAACCTATGCCTTACCAGCCACTTCACCTTCAATAACAAAACTTACAGACAAACCAATCGAACACCCATGGGATCTCTGATAGCAGGGTTCTTAGCAGAGACTTGAGCAAACATATCTGCCAACCATCCAACCTAAGCCCTGGGTCCTCTACGTGGATGACACCTTTGTCATCACTAAAAGAAACAAGTTAGAAGAAATCTTCAATACCATCAATAACACCTTTACCAGCATAAATTTCACTAAAGATGCGGAAAACAACAACTAACTGCTATTCCTAGATGTATCAGTCGAGCTAACAGCCAATGGGGAAAGTCAAACCAGCGTCTACAGCGTCTACAGAGTAAAGGCGAACCCGGGAGACTACAGCTAA
>NW_025131119.1:0-1140 GCF_004010195.1 Chiloscyllium plagiosum
TAAAACAGTGAAAGACAGAAGATGTAAGGTGGAAGGATACGCAAGTACAGGGAGACACAGAAGGTGGAAGGTGGCAGGATATACTAATACAGTGAGATACAGAAGGTGGAAGGTGGAAGGATACACTAATACAGTGAGATACAGAAGGTGGAAGGTGGAAGGATACACAAATGCAGTGAAAGACAGAAGATGTAAGGTGGAAGGATACACTAGTACAGTGAGGTACAGAAGGTGGAAGGATACACTAATACAGTGAGATACAGAAGGTGGTAGGTGGAAGGATATGCTGAAACAGTGAGATACATTAGGCGGAAGGATACACTTATGCCGTGAGATACAGAAGGTTGAAAGTGGAAGGATACGCTAATACAGTGAGATACAGAAGGTGGAAGGATACACTAATACAGTGAGATACAGAACGTGGAAGGATACGCTAATACAGTGAGATACAGAAGGTGGAAGGTGGAAGGATACACAAATACAGTGAGATACAGAAGGTGGAAAGTGGAAGGATATGCTAATACATTGAGATACAGAAGGTGGAAGGTAGAAGGATACACTATTACAGTGAGATATATAAGGTGGAAGGTGGAAGGATACGCTAATACAGTGAGATACAGAAGGTAGAAGGTGGAAGGATACACTATTACAGTGAGATACAGAAGACGGAAGATACACTTATGCAGTGAGATATAGAAGGTGGAAGGTGGGGAAGGTTACGCTAATACAGTGAGATTGAGAAGGTGGAAAGTGGAAGGATACGCTAATTCATTGAGATACAGAAGGTGGAAGATAGAAGGATACACTATTACAGTGAGTTATAGAAGGTGGAAGGTGGAAGGATACGCTAAAACAGTGAGATACAGAAGGTGTAAGTATACGCTAATACAGTGAGATACAGAAGGTGGAAGGTGGAAGGATACACTAATACAGTGAGATACAGAAGGTGGAAGGTGGAAGGATACATGAATACAGTGAGATACAGAAGGTGAAAGGTGTAAGGATACACTAACACAGTGAGATACGGAAGGTGGAAGGTGTAAGGATACACTAATACAGTGAGATACGGAAGGTGGAAGGTGGAACGATACACTAATACAGTGAGATACAGAAGATGTAAGGTGGAAGGATACGCTAGTA
>NW_025131120.1:0-1140 GCF_004010195.1 Chiloscyllium plagiosum
GTATCAGGATTAGGAGTTTCAGTATTCACTCTGTTCACAGTATCAGGATTAGGAGTTTCAGTATTCATTATAATCACAGTATCAAGATTAGGAGTTTCAGTATTCACTCTGGTCACAGTACCAGGATTAGGAGTTTCAGTATTCATTCTGGTCACAGTAACAGGATTAGGAGTTTCAGTATTCACTCTGATCACAGTACCAGGATTAGGAGTTTCAGTATTCATTCTGGGCACAGTACCAGGATTAGGAGTTTCAGTATTCACTCTGCTCACAGTACCAGGATTAGGATATTCAGTATTTATTCTGGTCACAGTACCAGGATTAGGAGTTTCAGTATTCACTCTGATCACAGTATCAAGATTAGGAGTTTCAGTATTCACTCTGGTCACAGTACCAGGATTAGGAGTTTCAGTATTCACTCTGCTCACATTACCAGGATTAGGAGTTTCAGTATTCATTCTCGTCACAGTACCAGGATTAGCAGTTTCAGTGTTCACTCTGCTCACAGTACCAGGATTAGGAGTTTCAGTATTCATTCTGGTCACAGTACCAGGATTAGGAGTTTCACTATTCACTCTGATCACAGTGTCAGGATCAGGAGTTTCAGTATTCACTCTGATCACAGTACCAGGATTAGGAGTTTCAGTATTCACTCTGATCACAGTATCAGGATTAGGAGTTTCAGTATTCACTCTGATCACAGTGCCTGGATTAGGAGTTTCAGTATTCACTCTGATCACAGTATCTGGATTATGAGTTTCAGTATTCACTCTGATCACAGTACCAGGATTAGGAATTTCAGTATTCACTCTGATCACAGTACCAGGATTAGGAGTTTCGATATTCTCTCTGATTACAGTATCATGATTAGGAGTTTCAGTATTCACTCTGATCACAGTACCAGGATGAGGAGTTTCAGTATTCACTCTGATCACAGTACCAGGATTAGGAGATTCAGTATTCACTCTGGTCACAGTATCTGTATTAGGAGTTTCAGTATTCACTCTGGTCACAGTATCTGTCTTCGGGGTTTCAGTATTCACTCTGCTCACAGAAGTCGGATTAGGAATTTCAGTATTCACTCTGATCACAGTATCAGGATCGGATTTTCAGTATTCACTCTGATCACAGTGTCAGGGT
>NW_025131121.1:0-921 GCF_004010195.1 Chiloscyllium plagiosum
GACACTGTATTCCCGACAATAAAACCTGGATTGACCCAGTTTATCGTACACTCTCAGACACAGTATTCCAGAACCGAGCCACTGGATTAATCCGGCCTATCTCAAGCACTCAGGCACTGTGTTCAAGACCCTAAACCCTGGATTAATCCGGCCTCCCCACACTCTCTGGCACTGTGTTCCAGACATAATCCCTGGATGAATCCGGCCTATTGCTCATTCTCAGGCACTGTTTTCCAGACACTAACCCCAGGATCAATGCTGCCTATACCACACTCTCAGACACAGTGTTCCAGAAACGAACCACTGGATTAATCCGGCCTATCCCACACTCTCAGAAACTGTGTTCCAGACCTTAACACCTGGATTGACCTGGCCTACCGCACACTCTCAGGCACTTTGTTCCAGACACTTACCCCTGGATTAATTCAGCCTCCCCCACTCTCTCAGATACTGTGTTCCAGTCACGAACCCCTGGATCAATCCGGCCTATACCACACTCTCAGACACAGTGTTCCAGAATGAAACACTGGATTAATTCAGCCTCCCCCACTCTCTCAGATACTGTGTTCCAGTCACTAACGCCTGGGTTGACCTGGCCTACCCCACACTCTCAGGCACTGTGTTCCAGACCCTAAACCCTGGATTAATTCAGCCTATCCCACACTCTCTGACACTGTGTTCCAGACACTAACCCCTGTATTAAACCGACCACCACCATTCTCTCAGACACTGTATTCCCGACAATAAAACCTGGAATTACCCGGCCTAGCGTACACTCTCAGACACTGTGTTCCAGACCCTAACCCCTGGATTATTCTGGACTATACCACACTCTCAGGCACTGTATTCCAGACCCTACCCCCTGGATTATTCACACCTATCCCACACTCTCAGTCACTGTGTTCCAGACCCTAACCTCTG
>NW_025131121.1:959-1140 GCF_004010195.1 Chiloscyllium plagiosum
TGTTCCAGAACCGAACCAAAGGATTAATCTGGCCTATCCCATACTCTCAGACACTGTGTTCCAGACCCTAACACCTGGATTGACCTGGCCTTCCCCACACTCTCAGGCACTGAATTCCTTACCCTAACCCCTGGATTATTCCCACCTGTACCACACTCTCAGGCACTCTGTTCCAGACCTT
>NW_025131122.1:0-1140 GCF_004010195.1 Chiloscyllium plagiosum
TTTTAGAGTTAAGAAATAAATTGATATTATTTTTTTTAAATAGTGGAGTGACTCTCTGTCACTCGTGCTTTAACAGGTTATAAGGCAAGGTGAACTTTTCTGGGTGTTTGGATTAATTAACAAAAGGGTTCATTGCTGTGTCGTAACAGCACACTTGGAACATTGTGTTCAGTTCTGGTCACCTTGTTATAGGAAAGATGTATAGTGAGGGTGCAGAGATATCCTTATGGATCAACAGAAATATTGACACATATCACACGAGTGAATGAAATATTGAGGAAGTCACCACGCTAAAAATAAATACTGGCAGATTCTTCATGTCTGTATAAACTTCAGTGTGTCAGTGTTTGTGGTGTGTCTGTGCTGATGCCTGTATATCTATGTGTGCACGTGCATCAGTGTATCGGGATTTGTCTCTGTGTGTCTGTTTTAGTATCTGTGTTTCTGCACCAGTCACTATGTGTACATGTGTATCTATATTCATATCTGTGTGTATCTGCGTGTCTCTGTGCGTATCCGTGTGCACAGCGGATTTGCCAGCCTCTGTGGTGTTTAAAGTGATGCAATGTCACCCTCTGATCGCCTTCACACTCTACAGCATTGATGGCAGTGGAGGTAGAAAACCAGAAGGGATTCAGTCCAGGAGGTGGGGACAGGGAGGTAGATCATAGCACCAAGCAAACTGACAGCACTATCTGCACATGTATACACACACACACACATGCACACACACACACACAAACACACACACACAATTGGGTATAGGGAGGATCATAATTGTACTGAGGACACTCAGTGTGGCGAATGCCTCTGAGGAGTAATATTTGTGCTGGCTCTGCAATGTGGAAGCGATTTGTCATTGAAGATTATTCGTTACACAAAGTGTACACCTTAAAGAGTATTTACGCTGCAACTGCAACCAAGCAATTCTGACCAAACCATTTGTAAGGTGATGCGATGAATGTATTACATGTTCTTTAAATTGAAATATTTTATAATTCACCCCTTTAAGGTGTAAGTGAGAAAGGATGGAAAAGTCCTGAAACCGACCCAGTGGTGGTGGTAATATATCTAGGTATCAGACAAAACTGTTCTCTACCTCCAGCAATATTTGTAAAACCAAACAGCCCTGTAATGTGA
>NW_025131123.1:0-1140 GCF_004010195.1 Chiloscyllium plagiosum
CTGCCTGATCCTGTTGTTTAAGTTCTCATATTCTGTAATTACAAAGTTAATGGTTGTAATTTTCCTGCACGTCCTGTTACTGAACGTTGCAATCAGAGTGAGCAAAACACTTTATGAGTCATCTCATAGTGAGGTTTTTTTTAAGATGAGATTACTTTCAGTGTGGAAACAGGCCCGTCTGCCCCACAAGTCCACAGCGACCCGTCACCCACCCATACCCCTACATTTACCCCTTAACTAATGTGCAAACTCCACACAGTAAGTCGCCTGAGTCGGGAATTGAACCCGGGTCTCTGGTGCTGTGAGCATGGCCAATTCACCTGACCTGCACATCTTTGGATGATGGGAGGAAACCGGAGCACCCGGAGGATACGCACACAGACACCGCGAGAATGTGCAAACTCCACACAGTAAGTCGCCTGAGTCGGGAATTGAACCCGGGTCTCTGGTGCTGTGAGGCAGCAGTGCGAACCACTGTGCCACCGTGCCACCCACTGTGCTACCGTGCCGTCCAGGTCTGGGGGCTGATTTCACAGTGAATCTTGGTCTATACCATGGCCAACAAAGGAAGCACAAGTTGCAGAGAGGAGACACTCTGTAAAGATACCAGAGTTGTCTTTTGAACCCAGCCTGGGTTTTGGAGTAACATTTTCCAACCCACACCAAACTATGTGTGACAGCCTGGAGGGAAGGAATGAGATCCTATGTTACTGTGGACCAGGCATTTGGATCAAGATGCCTCCGTCAGCATCATTTCACTTACCTTCCAGATCACTTGCTGCATCTGCTGACTGACTTCATATGATTCATGTTCCAGGAACATGGAAACGGCCTCTATCACAGAGTTCTGCAATCTCTCTCCATTTAAATTGTTCGCCATTGTTTTATCCTTCCTGCCACAGTAGACAACTCACCTTATGTTATTTCTCTTGAAGGTTTGCTCACTAACCTTCCCTGTTTGTATCACATTGCAGACTCAGTATCTCCATTTGACGACATCTTGAACGATCATCTTGGTGATGCGCTAATTGAGCTTTGCGCCGTTCAGTTCCCTTCCTCCAGACCTTTGATACAGATCATTTGTCATTGATGATCCCTCAATGATCTCCACAGCACTACACTTTGCAACCTGAAAATAAA
>NW_025131124.1:0-1140 GCF_004010195.1 Chiloscyllium plagiosum
GCCTGTCCTGAGCTGTGGCCTAACTGCACATATGCCAGTGCAAGTTTCAGAAAGATTTCAGCAGCTCTTTTAAAAAATTGAAATGCGCTTAGACTTCAATGATGTTTCTGAATATATCATTTTAGCTAATCTCAATTTTAAAGATAAGAGTTTCGAGTGAACACAGCCCACACCTCCCAGTGCAGCCAGTAACCTTTACAATGTTGATGAAACGATGCAGTACCTGTACTCCTTAAACATTTACAATTTCTAACGATACTGGCTACTCATTCACTGCTCCATCTGATACACGACATTAGAAACTTAGTGCAGGAGGCTGGAAGAAATGAGCAGCTTTAAAACAAAAAAACCATCTGGAGCTCAAAGCTTTCAATGAGAGTCTGAGTCCAGCAGTAAGTTCAGGTAACCTTTATTGTGACCCAGCTTTGTTGCAGCTTCAGATCCCCCCCCCAGCAAAAAGATGTAGAGAAAGTAGCTGCTTTTTAAACAGCTCAAGGTCAAAGTGCACACACTCCCCCTCCCCACCTCACTTTCTTTACTATCGGTCAGCACAGAGTTGTCCCTTTGTAATTGGATCCTTGGTACAGCCTTAACCCGTGGGGCCGGGAACGGGGGCAGTGTGGAGTGAAACAGACTGCTGTGGGTCTGGAGTCACGTGTAGGCCAAACCGGGTAAAGGATGCAGCTGGGACGACTGAGTGAATCCTTTCCCACAATGGCAGTTTCCTTCCCGAAAAAGGGCGTGAGTGAATCAGATTGGGGTTTTCTCTCTCCCCGCCCCCCCAGAAAATGGTTTCATCATTAGATTCTGACCATATTCCAATTCCGCCATCTGCCGCGGTGGTATTCAAACCCAACAGATCCCAGAACTGGGTTAATAGTCCAGTCGAGAACGGCACTCGGCAGTCGCTTTGTCAGTCCCCCTGCGATGGCACGTGAAGTCGCTGGTGGCTCCGGAGGTTGCACTCGGCAGTCGCTTTGTCAGTCCCCCTGCGATAGCACGTGAAGTCGCTGGTGGCTCCAGAGGTGGGAGGAGCGGGTGAAAGCCTTCCCACACTCAGGGCAGCTGAAGGGCCTCTCCCCTGTGTGGACTCGCCGGTGGGTCAGCAGGGTGGAGGAATCGCTGAAGGCCTTCCCGCAC
>NW_025131125.1:0-1140 GCF_004010195.1 Chiloscyllium plagiosum
CTCTCACACACCTCGGAGATTCCCTATCTCTCAGCCACACTCGGAGATTCCCTATCTCTCACACACTCTCTGGGATTCCCTATCTCTCACACACTCTCTGGGATAACCTATCTCTCTCACACACTCGGGGATTCCCTATCTCTCACCAACACTCGGGGATTCCCTATCTCTCACCCACACTCGGGGATTCCCTATTTCTCACCCACACTCGGGGATTCCCTATCTCTCACCCACACTCGGGGATTCTCTATCTCTCACACACACTCGGAAACTCTCTGGGATTCCTTCTCTCATACACACACACTCCGGGATTCCCTCTCTCACACACACTCTGGGACTCCCTATCTCTCACACAACTCGGGGATTCCCTATCTCTTACACACCTCGGGGATTCCCTATCTCTCACCCACACTCGGAGATTCCCATTCTCTCACACACACTCGGGGATTCCCTATCTCTCACAAACACTCGGGGATTCCCTATCTCTCACACACACTCGGAAACTCTCTGGGATTCCCTCTCTCTCACACTCACACTCTGGGATTCCCTCTCTCACACACACTCTGGGATTCCCTCTCTCACACACACTCTGGGTTTCCTATCTCTCACACACCTCCGGGATTCCCTATCTCTCACACACCTCGGGGATTCCCTATTTCTCACACACCTCGGGGATTCCCTATCTCTCACACACCTCGGAGTTTCCCTATCTCTCACCCACACTCGGAGATTCCCTATCTCTCACACACTCTCTGGGATTCCCTATCTCTCACACACTCTCTAGGATTCCCTATCTCTCTCACACACTCGGGGATTCCCTATCTCTCACCCACACTCGGGGATTCCCTATCTCTCACACACACTCAGAAACTCTCTGGGTTTCCCTCTCTCTCACACACACACTCTGGGATTCCCTCTCTCACACACACTCTGGGATTCCCTATCTCTCACACACCTCGGGGCTTCCCTATCTCTTGCACACCTCGGGGATTCCCTATCTCTCACCCAACTCGTGGATTCCCTATCTCTCACCCACACTCGGAGATTCCCTATCTCGCACCCACACTCGGAGTATCCCTATCTCTCACACACTCTCTGGGATTCCCAATCTCTCACAAACTCTCTGGGATTCCCTATCTC
>NW_025131126.1:0-1140 GCF_004010195.1 Chiloscyllium plagiosum
CATCAGGTGGTTGTGTGATTTTTAACTTTGTCCATCATTCTTGTAACTGAGAAACAGCAGCAAAAGTCACGAAGCAGTGCGCATGCTCCAGGCAACAGTTGGTATTGTGGACAATGAAGAAGGTAATCTCAGAATACAATGGGATATTGATCAGATGGGCCAATGGGCTGAGGAGTGGCCGAAGAAGTGATTGATGTCAGCGGCGCACCAATGGAAAGGCAGGGGAGGAGCTGGAGGACTTGGCGGGGCAGTTTGTGTTCCGACCAATCAGTGAATGAAGGCGGGACTAGACTATACCACGTGATTATCCTCGCGGTGGGCGCGGATGTTCGGAGTGTGTGTAGGCAGAGGGTTGTCGGTAAGGAAAGAAATAAACAGGAGGAAGCGGGAGGGAAATGGTATTGGTATGGTCTGAGAGGTTTTACAATCATTTGGTACACATCGGAAAATACAAACTTGAAACTTCCAGTCCCGTTTTTGCAGCAAACGGGAATATGCCTCGTTGAGTAATCGGCCCGAGTGAGCGCCGCCATCTTTATTCGGGGCAAAGATTCACTGGACACGTGCGCTGCCGCCAGCTTTGTAGGGGGCAAAGTTTAGAGCGATGTATGTATAGCCTTCCCTGGTAAAAAGAGTCATAGGGCAGGATTTACACTGAGCACATTCAAACCCAGAGAAATGTATTTTTTTTTTCTGGATTTGTTTCGTCATTCATTTAAATGATTTGGATGTGAACAGAGGCCATATAATTAGTAAGTTTGCAGGTGACACCAAAATTGGAGCTATTATGGACAATGAAGAAGGTTATCTCAGAGTACAGTGGGATATTGATCAGATGGGCCAATGGGCTTAGGAGTGGCAGAAAGGATTTAATTTAGATAGATTAGGTTAGGATATCTGGTTGGCATAGGTTGGACCGAAGAAGTCTCTTTCTGTGCTAGACATCTTTGACTGTGGGATCATAAAAGTGAACTCTGCTCTGGTTCACCTCTGGGTTCTCTGATGTCCACTTGTTCATTATCTAGCTTCCTCAGTCTCTCATGGGTGTATTTTTGCTCTGTAGTATTTTACTATTACTTTCACAGCTGTTTTATAAATGAATTGAAGAATGTAGAGCTGGAAAAACACAGCAGGCCAGGC
>NW_025131127.1:0-1140 GCF_004010195.1 Chiloscyllium plagiosum
AAACGGGAATAGATCAATTTAGGATACATGTTTAGTGCCCCTGAGTTGATTTGTTTGGGTTTGTTTACATTCTGTATAATGCTATGACTCTATAAATCATAATTATATACCCCACACTAAAAAGGCAGACAGAACACAACTACTCATCCACAGGCACACACACTAAATGTTATAAGAACATACAGTTTTTTGTTAATTTTTAAAAGGACATTAAATTCAATTCAAAGTGAAAAATATATCCATGTAAATATTATCAATCCAGCATACAACTTCAGGTACCTCGGTAGAATTATAACTTGCAGAGTCTTAGGGATATGGGATAGGGTGGGATGTGGGGGTTGGGTGGTGTTGGTGGTGTGCGTGATGTATTGGTGTTATCACTAGACTATTCATCTAGAAATACAGTTCATTTTCTGGGACTTGGGTTTGAATCCCATCAATTGGAATTCAAACTCAACTTATCAAATTAAAAGAATTAAGAGTTCAACAAGGGTGGTTGTGGGACTAATCAAATTGGTTCATTCATGCTATTTTGGACAGAAACCATTGTCGTTATCTGGTCTGGCCTATGTGTGACTCTAAACACCTCTGGGCAATTAGGGATGGGCAATAAATCTCATATAAGCCAGTGTCACCCACATCCCAAAAAAGGCAAAAAAAACGGAGTCGGTTATGCATTCCCGCGAGTCTGTTCCTCACCTATCATGGTTAGTCTGTGACCTAACTCCACACACTAGCCTTTGACCTACATCCTTTTAACACCTTTGCAGTGCAAAAAGGTCTCTATCTCAAACTTCAAATGAACAACTAATCAAGCATTGATTGTCATTGTGGAAGGGGGTGCCAAACATCATCCACTGTTTGTGTGTAGAAATGTTTCATAATATCTCTCCAGTCTTTAGCTGGTCTGGACCCAATTCTTAGTCAATGCTCCCTAATTCTAGAATTCCCAACCAGTGGAAATGGTTTACCTTTATCAACCCTGTCTTTTCATTTGGGTATTGTTGATTCAAGGAAAGTTGGTAGATAAAGCTGGTGAGGCATTTGCATCACGATCAGAGCAGACATCTGGGGAGTATGAGGAGGTGAAAAATGCCACCTTCAGTATACACGAGCGAGTACCAGAAATCTAGAGATAGT
>NW_025131128.1:0-1140 GCF_004010195.1 Chiloscyllium plagiosum
GGGCTCCCTCTGCACTGCTTCCGAGGCTGCCTACAACATTGGCCATTGCCCACACTCCTCTCCCACCTCCAGGACAAAGTTCTGAAGATTACAGGTAGCAAGGTGACTCAGTGTTTAGCACTGCTGCCTCACAGCGCCAGGGTGCAAAGTTTGATTTCAGTCTCGGGCGACTGACTGTGTGGAGTTTGCACGTTCTCCCCGTGTCTGCGTGGGTTTCCTCCGGGTGCTCCAATTTCCTCCCACAGTCCAAAGATGTCCATAGTATGAGCTGCATTAGTCAGAGTGAAATGGGTCTGGGGTGGGTTACTCTTCAGAGGGTCAGTGTGGACTGGTTGGGCTGAAGGGCCTGTTTCCACACTGTAGGGAATCTAATCTAATCATTCAGGGCTTTGCACCGTGGGAGCTTTTCCTGAATCCTGACTGAAAATGTGGCCCATATCAGAAAGGTGACAGAAATCCTTAAAAAGACGTAGGTTAGTTAGGCCTCAAGAGGGATTGTGTGCAATTGTGTGGATAGTGAAAGGCATAAAAATCTCGCGGAGGAGATATAGTGGAATGGTACCAGGGAAGAGTGAATTCAGCCATGTGTGGGGATGAGAGGAGATCCCAGAAAATGTTGCTGAAGGATTTGATCAAGGAGATGTGAATGCTACAACCTGCTTTTAGTGGTAGAAAGGTTAATAACCAGGGTCACCGATTTGAGGGAACCAGCAAAGAAGTTGAGGTGAAATGAAATTTTAAAACTGGTAACACAGCGAGTTGCTGTGATCTGGGGTGCACTGTCTGGACTGACAATAGTGACACATTCGATAGTAATCTTCAAGCGCAAATTGGATCAATACCTAAAGGGGAAATAATTGCTGAGATCAAAGCTAGAGGGAACAGGATAGATCTTACAGAGAGCCGTGAAAGGCATGATGGCCTGAACTAGCTCCTCCTGCATTACTGTCATTCCGTGATTCGAGATGAGGGGGAAGGATAATCCAGGGAAATATGTGAGCTGAGGGGAAACCAAGCACAAGGCTTCGCTAAGAGTTAATGAGATATTATAAAGAATTAGGATGAGCTGGGTAATTCTAAGTGGCCCTCATGGATGAACCAATACCAGTTACCTGGACAAACAAGACTTCAGCAAAGTTG
>NW_025131129.1:0-1140 GCF_004010195.1 Chiloscyllium plagiosum
ATGAGTTTGCCCATTGCTGAAGGAGATCGCATGGAGGAGGCTGCTGAGAACACCGGCGCTGGCACCGCGCTGGTGTGGTCCCTTACCTGCAAAAGCCAGTAACACCTTCGGTGGAAAGTTGGAATGATGGAAGAGTGCACATAGCAGCCGTACAGACACTGCAAAAGGACAGATAGGGACAAGTCAGGTCAGACAGGGACAAAGATGGAGACACAGGAAAACATTCACTTCATGTGCAAGGTTAATTCCTCCAATTTACAAACTGGATGGAACTGACCCACTGTGTGGACTTCAGCTTGTTTGACTCACTGTGATCCCTGGAGGGTACCTCAGAGGAAGGGGGTGGTTCCTAGGTCCCTGCTCGAGGTGGGGGGGGGGGGAAGAGTGCCAGAGGATGTACATGGGTCTGTCTGACATGTGAAGCTCACTCGAGGATGAGGATACTTTACTAACCCCCCCATTCAAAGGCTCTTTCTCACACACATTCCAATAAATGCTGGGACTCAGGTCTCCTGGTTCTGAGGTAGGGGTACTGCCACCGTATCACAACAGCCTCTCACACTGTACAGACCAACTCTTTTCCTCCGATATTTCCGGATTTTGTTACTGTGACTGGTTTAAAACGCTCGCTGTGCGCCCTTCCCTGCCCCTGGATGTAATGTTGCTCACACACCTCTTGCTGAACTGGAGCCAAGGACAGGATCCAAAAGGACATTCACTCGGGAACCCACTGCTGACTGGTCTAAGGAATGATGGCCAGTTACTGACATGTACCAACAATGATGTGATTGGCTCTCAGGGAGCTGGGAATGCTTGGGGAGCAGCTATCAGACTTCCGGAAGGAAAGGAGCTGTGTTTCAGCATCTCAAACCAGAGAGCAACCACTTTATCAATGTCCATCAGTCTGCTGGAAGCTGTAATTTAACTAATCAGTCAGAGTCAGTGCCTCCCATAAACCAGTGCGAGGACTGAGAGAGAGAAGATTGACAAGCAGCTAAAGGATTATCGCAGTGAAGCCTGTGGACAGAGTCGTCGAATCACCTTCCCAAAATTCCCCCCACCTCCTAATACCTACTGCTGTGTGTGTGAGAGAGCAACAGCGAGTGTGTGAGAGACAGAGAGAGAGAGAGAGACAGACAG
>NW_025131130.1:0-1140 GCF_004010195.1 Chiloscyllium plagiosum
CTGGGAGTCCATGAACCACCGCAATCTGTGGTTACAGGGGAATGCTACGTGCAGCACCCTCCACCCCAGATCCCCGAGAGAAAGGGGGAGGACTCCCACGTAGAGAGCCCTCCACTGGGGATCCCCACCGTCCGGTGGCAAATGGGCACGCAAAGGCGTGTCCAGACAGTGGATGAGGGAGAAGAGGTGGACGGTGTGCAGCAGCAGTCTATACAGGGCCCTTCTTTTCACATCCCTAAAAGGGACAAAAATAAAATTCCGGAGGCGGCTCAGGTTGTGGGGCACAGGCTCCTGGGGAAGTACGGGACCTTGGGGCCAATGTGAAATTCTGTCTGGGCCGGGGTGAGCGCTGACGGGATCCCACCGCACACCTGAGCATCCTCCAACTGGTGCACTACGCCGAGTCCGAGCAGCGCCGTTTTAAGGCATCGGATGGCAGTGGCCACGTACCGGACGTCTACCGCTGCCCTGTTCGCTATGTCCTGCGGCAGCGTCCAGCCAAGGCCCCTGGCACCCAGCATGTCCCCGACTCTGGTCACTCCCGCCGCCGCGGCCCTCCCCTCCGACAGCCACTCGAACCCGCGAGTTTGGAGGTGCGGATTCCTGAGCAACGGCTCCCTGACGACAGCCGCTACTCCAGCCGGAGGGTAGGCGCGGCGAGACGAGACTTTGGTCTCCAGCTCCTGCCAGTTCGCCGGACAGGATTCCTCAGCCGGGCTGAGGTAGACCCCCAGGTCGAGGAGATGGTGGTACTCCAGCTGAACCACCGTAACTCCTCTGGCAGAGACTCCAGCTGCCTCGGACTGACCAGTCGTTTGGAATATTGGGACCACTTGATCCTGATGGAAGAGGCCGCTGAGTACACGGCCTGGCACTCACACATCCTCCCCAGGTCAGCCGGGTCGGTGAAAGGTAGTTGCACGTGGTCAGCGTAGGCCGAGATGACCACCCCCGTGCCCGCACCGCGCAGAACCAACCCCGACAACCTCCTCCACAAGGGGCACAGGAAAGGCTCCACGCACACGGAATCCAACTGGCCGCACAGGGGGCAGCCTTGGCGTACTCCTCTCCCAAAGTGAAGGGGCGCTGTCATGGAGCCGTTAACTTTAAAACTAATTGCACCTGCCGGCACTTGGTCCA
>NW_025131131.1:0-1140 GCF_004010195.1 Chiloscyllium plagiosum
TCCCTCAGCACTGACCCTCCGACAGTGCGGCACACCCTCAGCACTGACGCTCCGACAATGCCCACTCCCTCAGCACTGTCCTGCTGACAATGCCCACTCCCTCAGCACTGACCCTCAGACAGTGCCTAATCTCTCAGCACTGACCCTCCGACTGTGCGGCACACCCTCAGCACTGACCCTCCGACAGTGCGGCACTCCCTCAGCACTGACCCTCCGACAGTGCGGCACTCCCTCAGTACTGAACCTCCAACAGTGCACACGCCCTCAGGACTGACCCTCCGATAGTGCCAAGTCCCTCAGCACTGACCCTCCGACAATGCCCACTCTCTCAGCACTGACCCTCAGATAGTGCCAAATCCCTTAGCGCTGACCCTCTGACAGTGCGGCACACCCTCAGTACTGACCCACCGACAGTGCGGCACTCCCTCAGCATCTGACCCTCCGACAGTGCCCACTCCCTCAGCACTCACCCTCCGACAGTGCGGCACTCCCTCAGCACTGACCCTCCAACATTGCGCAAGCCCTCAGTACTGACCCTCTGACAGTGCCAAATCCCTCAGCACTGACCCTCCGACAATGCCCACTCCCTCAGCACTGTCCTTCCGACAATGCCCACTCCCTCAGCACTGACCCTCAGACAGTGCCAAATCCCTTAGCACTGACCCTCCGACTGTGCGGCACACCCTCAGTACTGACCCTCCGATAGTGCCCACTCCCTCAGCACTCACCCTCCGACAGTGCCCACTCCCTCAGCACTACCCGCCGAAAGTGCGGCACTCCCTCAGCACTGACCCTCCGATAGTGCAGTGCTCCCTGAGTACTGAACCTCCTACAGTGCGCAAGCCCTCAGTACTGCCCCTCGGACAGTGCCAAATCCCTCAGCACTGACCCTCCAACAAATCCCACTCCCTCAGCACTGACCCTCCGACAGTGCGGCACTCCCTCAGCGCTGACCCTCTGACTGTGTGGCACTTCCTCAGCACAGACCCACCGACTGTTCCCACTCCCTCAGCAGTCACCCTCCGAAAGTGCGCACTCCCTCAGCACTGACCCTCTGACAATGCAGTAATCCCTCAGCACTGACCCTCCGACAGTGCGGCACACCGTCAGCACTGACCCTCTGACAGTGCGGCGCTGCCT
>NW_025131132.1:0-1140 GCF_004010195.1 Chiloscyllium plagiosum
CCTCTAGGATAGCCGCCTTGCCCCGCCTACTAGATCGCGACCATCTCACGAGCACGCCCCGCCCATGTGCTCCGCCCACCCTCCAATCTAAACCCCGCACCTTATGGTACACCCCGCCCACCCAGGTGTATTTGGAAGCACTGGCTTCTCCAGCGCTGCTTCTTCTGCCGGTAGCTGTGCTGCAGGATCATAAGACACAGAATTAATACCAAAACATCACAGTGTCATGCAACCGATGCAATATTTGGAACAAACCTGGACCGCTGCTGAGTCCTTCAGCTTTTAGAATGGGTTGCAGGTTTCAGTTCCTCAATATATAAATTCCAGAACTTTCGATCAGATTCCCTCCAGTGTGGAAACAGGCCCTTCGGGCCAACAAGTCCACACCGACCCACCGAAGAGCAAAACACCCAGCCCCATTCCCCGTCACCTAACACTACGGGGCAATTTAGCTTGTCCAATTCACCTTAACCTGCACGTCTTTGGAAAATGGGAGGATATCCGCGCAGACGTGGGAGGGGGGGGAATTGAACCTGGGGCTCTGGCGCTGTGAGGCAGCAGTGCTAACCACAAAACAAAGAGGGATAGGGATGTAAGGCAGGCTTTCAGGGAGCTAGGGTGGAAGCTGAGGGCTAGAACAAACAGAGTGGTTATCTCTGGTTTGTTGCCTCCTTTCCCAGGTATCTGACCCTTGTCTTTCGTGTCCTCCCCTACCCTTCCTGTTATCCCTTGACCCCAGTCTCCTTTTTGTTATTTCTTCTACTGCCTCCACCATCATTTTGGCTTTCTGTTTCTGCTTCTCGTCTTCCCTTTTCACATACACTTTCTGTGCCTCTCGTAACACCTCTTCCATCTGTCTTTCACTCCATCCATTTAATTTCTGTAATTTCTTTTGAATGTCCGGCCATGATTTCGTTACAAACTGGACCTTTAAGAGTCCCTGTGCTATCTGATTATCGGGATCCATTCCCAAACACTTCCTTGTGGCCTCCTTGAGCCTTTTAAGAAATGCAGAAGGGGTTCCATTCTTCTCTTGTCGTACTTCAAAGGCCTTAACAAAGTTTTATGATCTTGGTGCTGCCTCTTTAATTCCTAATATTCCCATTACTCATAGATCCCGCATTGACTCCCTGTCTTCTC
>NW_025131133.1:0-1140 GCF_004010195.1 Chiloscyllium plagiosum
TGTATATTTAATATCCACAGGTGATCCACAGCAAGCAGGGTGGCTAATGTTGTGTAATTTTTTAAAGAAAGTTAGCAAGGAAAAACCATGGCACTACAGACTTGTGAACATAATGTCAGTGTTTGTACGTTATTATAGGGGATTCTTAGAGATGGCATTGACAAGCATTTGGAAAAGCAAGGACTATTTAGGAATAGTTACCATAGCTTTGTATGTCCGAAATCATTTCTCAAACATTTGACTGTTTCTTTTGAAGAGGTGACAAAATATCTAGATGAAGGCATAGCGATAGAAATTGTCTGCATGGAGTTTACTGACATCTTTGACAAGATTCTAGATTAATACGGTTAGATCACAAAGGATTCAGGGAGAGATAGCCAGTTAGATACAAACTTGATTTGATGGTAGGAGACAGAATGAAGATTGTTGTTTTGACTTGAGGACTGTGACAAGTAGGGTGCGACAATGATCAATGCTGTGTTTGTTGTTGCTCATCAATTATCCTATCGATTTTGATGAGAATGTAGGAGACATGATTAGTAAATTAGTGGATGACACCATAATTGGCAGTACAGTGGACAATGAAGAAGATAATCTCAGAGTACAACAGAATCTTGATTAACTGGAGCAGTGGGCAGAGGAATAGCAGATGAAGTTCAATGCACATTAACTTTTGCCATTGCATTTTGTGAAGACTTACCAGGACAGACTTGCAATTAATGGTAGGGTCCTGAGGAGTGTTGTCAAATCAGTCTTAGGGGTGATTGGACGTAGTTTCTTTGACGTGGTGATTTAAGTAGAAAGGCTGGTGAAGATGGCACTTGGCATCCATGCCTTCATCGGCAATGTCTTCAGTCCAGGAGTTGAGATGTCATGTTCCAGCTGTAAAAGACATTGATGAGGCAACATTTGGAGTACTGTAAGGAAGGATGTTATTAAATTGGACAGTTGCAAAAAAAAAAAGATTGACAAGGATGTTATTGAGACTGGAAGTCTTGAATTATAAGCAGAGGCTGAATAGGCTGGGACGTTTTCCTGAAGAGCGTAGGAGCCCGACAGGTGATCATATCGAGTTATATACAATTGAAGAACATAGCTAAGGTGTAAGACACGATATGGGACTCAAACCTACAAGGCATA
>NW_025131134.1:0-1140 GCF_004010195.1 Chiloscyllium plagiosum
ATTAGCTGTGCTAATTTGTCCCATAGTGCCCAGAGATGTGTAGGTTAGGGTGGATTAGCTGTGCTAATTTGTCCCATAGTGCCCAGGGTTGTGCAGGTTAGAGTGGATTAGCCGTGCAAATCTGTCTCATAGTGCCCAGGAATGTGCAGGTTAGGGTGGATTAGCTGTGCTAATTTGTCCCATAGTGCCCAGGGATATGCAGGTTAGAGTGGATTAGCCGTGCAAATTTGTCTCATAGTGCCCAGGGATGTGCAGGTTAGGGTGGATTAGCCGTGCTAATTTGTCTCATAGTGCCCAGGGATGTGCAGGTTAGGGTGATTAGCTGTGCTAATTTGTCCCATAGTGCCCAGGGATATGCAGGTTAGAGTGGATTAGCCGTGCAAATTTGTCTCATAGTGCCCAGGGATGTGCAGGTTAGGGTGGATTAGCCGTGCTAATTTGTCCCGTAGTGCCCAGAGTTGTGCAGGTTAGGGTGGATTAGCTGTGCTAATTTGTCCCATCGTGCCCAGGGATGTACAGGTTAGGGTGGATTAACTGTGCTAATTTGTCCCATAGTGCCCAGGGTTGTGCAGGTTAGAGTGGATTAGCCGTGCAAATTTGTCTCATAGTGCCCAGGGATGTGCAGGTTAGGGTGGATTAGCCGTGCTAATTTCTCCCATAGTGCCCAGCGATGTGCAGGTTAGGGTGGATTAGCTGTGCTAATTTGTCTCATAGTGCCCATCTGCAGGTTAGGGTGGATTAGCCGTGATAATTTGTCCCGTAGTGCCCAGATTTGTGCAGGTTAGAGTGGATTAGCCGTGCAAATTTGTCTCATAGTGCCCAGGAATGGGCAGGTTAGGGTGGATTAGCTGTGCTAATTTGTCCCATAGTGCCCAGGAATGTGCAGGTTAGGGTGGGTAAGCTGTTCTAATTTGTCTCATTGTGCCCGGGGATGTGCAGGTTAGGGTGGATTAGCCGTGCTAAATTGTCCCATAGTGCCCAGGGATGTGTCGGTTAGGCTGGATTAGCTGTGCTAATTTGTGTCATAGTGCCCAGGGATGTGCAGGTTAGTGTGGATTAGCCGTGCTAATTTGTCCCATAGTGCCCAGGGATGTGCAGGTTAGGGTGGGTTAACCGAGCTAATTTGTCCCATCGTGCCCA
>NW_025131135.1:0-1140 GCF_004010195.1 Chiloscyllium plagiosum
GTGATTGAGACAGTTGGAGTGACTGGACAAATACATGGCAGATGAAGAGCAGTGGGGGTGGATATGACGGTGTGTCCTTTGGTGGGGGAACAATAGAACGGCATCTTATCATTTGAAAAGGGATTAGTTGAAACATGTTGATCTTTAAAGGTATTTATGCTCTTTATTTGTTTCTTCTGTGCAGACCTCCGAGGTCAGTGCAGGGCAGTGAGTCCTTAACCTAGAAATCAATGCTGGAAATGGCATTGGCATGCTGACCAGTGTGCGTAAACCCACCATGTCAGGAGCTGTAATATTGAGAGTATCTGGATCTCCCTGTACACCAGGCACTGACAGCAAAATTACAGCAAAGAAAGCAGGTAGGAAGATAAATGGTGCAATGAATATCACTTCAGGGGGATTTGAGTCCAGGAGTATGGGTGTCGTACTGAAGCTGGACAGGGCATTGTTGAGACACCATCTTGAACGTTGTGCAGTGTTGTGTGCAGTTTTCGTCTCCTCACTTCATAAAAGACAAACCTGACATTGAGGGAGTGCAGTAAAGGATGACCAGACTGATCTCTTAGGTGACAGGCTTGTTGTGGGATCAGAGTTTGGGCGACTGGGGCTGTGTTCCATGGGGTTTAGGAAAATGAGTGGAGATCTCAGTGAAATGTATAAAACTCCAACAGATTGGAAGTAGAGCTGATAGTTTCCTTGGCTTGGACGTCAAAAACAAGGGGCCACAGTATTATGTACAGGCAGGTCACTTTGCATTGGGATGTGAATAAATGTCTGTACTCAGAGACTGGTGAACCTGGGGCGTTCTCTCCCACATAAGGTTGTGAAAGTCAGGACACCGAATATAAATAAGAATTTCTGGACACTAAAGGGATCATGAGACAGTTGGAATACAACTGTTACAAGCTCTCAGATGTTAAAAGGAGATATCTGCAGTGTCAACAGGACTGTGTTTCCCATTCCCTTTTCTGATACCGAGTTTCTGTTGGTTTTATCCTTCCAAACCTCGGGGTACTTTGATACATTGGAGTGTCTTGTTTGACTGTTCTAGAGACCATTGAACAGTTTATCACACGTCTGTGTGTCTGGAGTCATTTTTAGGCCAGTCCAAGGAAGTGCAGGAGATTCATTTCCTGAAAG
>NW_025131136.1:0-1140 GCF_004010195.1 Chiloscyllium plagiosum
CTAAGTGACCATAATACTGAAGTATGAAATCATCCACATCAGTTGTCGGGTTCAATTTTAAACCATAGCTGGGGTGAGCACTGACGGACCATTTGTACTTCATACCAGAATTTCAGAGGAAGCAGCATTTGCCATTTTGAGTGAATTGCAGATCACTGTGTTATTTTACTCCGCATTCTGCAAATGCAGGAAGCTGACTGGAGAACCGTATGGTTCCAAATATAATTCTTTGATTCAAGAAGTGAAGACGAGGCAGAATGGTGAACCACAGACAAGTTATATTCTTTTCATTCACAATAAAGACTCTTTTCGAATCTACTATAACGGATGTAATATTAGATATTTAGGAATGAAGAGAACAATTGGCGAGAATGTTAGTGCATCTCCAAAAGGAAAATCATAATTCAGGATCTTTTTTTGGAATTGTTTGGACCTAATTCTTGTCGACAGAGACAATGCAGAAGCAGTGCATGTGGCATAGTTGGATATTCTGCAGGATTTTCAAAAAGGAGTTAAAGAAAAAGTTGGTATATAAGATGAAAGCAAAGTATATTAGGAGGAAAAATGCAAATAAAGGGAGAAAATAGGTGTACCATCATTTACAATTAAATATATTCTGCACCCGTTGCATGGCGTGCATGTGAGACTATAACTGGGATTTTGTACAGTTTTGGTGTCCTAAAATAAGGAAGAGCATACTGGACACAGAGGAAGTGCAATGGACTTTCTCCAGAATAATACCTCACATGGCAAGAGTGTCTGATGTGGAAATGCGGATGTGATCTTTCCAGTTTGAATGTATGAGTGTTGATCGTTGTCAAATTTCGAAAGTTCACATTTACTGAACTGACTAGCACAGGAGAAATGGAGAAGTGGTAACGGGCAAGGTTGGCGAGAATCCCAATACATTCTACTTGTACATCAAGTCTAACAGAATAGTTAACGAATAATTAGAGCCCATTGGATACCAAGGGAACATCCTGTGTGTGAAGCTGGAGAATACTGTTGAATCGTTTTTAGGGGGCTTCACATCTGTTTTTCGTCGGAGAAGGAGAATGCAGTAACAGAATTCGAGAAGATGGGCTGTGAAGCACTTGAGCAGAGTGATGTAAGGTGCGAGCAGTGATTGATGCTTCCAGG
>NW_025131137.1:0-1140 GCF_004010195.1 Chiloscyllium plagiosum
CGGAATTGGAGGAATTGAAGACGGGAGAAAAATACCAAAGAAGGTCTGTTGAGTACCGGGAATTTGTGGAAATTTTAAATAAGTTGATAAAGTTACTCCACATTGAGCTGATCAAATGAATGGCGCAAAGACAGTCATCACAGCAAGGCAGCTGAATAAGACTGGAACAAAACAAAGGAGCATCACCTGCACCGAGACATTCCTAGACCGACACCGCGGTTTAAATGTGGATGCATCAGTGTGTATACCCAGCCCCCAGACAAACAGTCCTTCCAACAGCACATGGGCTCGCCGCAGGAAGAATTATGCTATTCACTCCTGGACCAGAGCTGATGTTTAACAGAGGAATCCCAGCAGGACTGTGTCAATGAGCTGAAATAAATCAAGTTCAGCTGGGACTCTGCGATCAACAGGAAATGGTTGGAGGAAGCTGACATGGATAGGCAGTGATGGGTCCTGTCAGTGAAGATCCCAAGCACTGATTATTTTATTCAGCTTGATTTTCCTCTAACTGGTGTAAAGTTCAGTTAACAATGGCCAAATTTTGAATGAACTTCTAGATGATGGGGACTACAGTACACCCAAACCAATGAAAATAATCCTCATTCTGACTGAGCTCCTTCACCAGACTTGACAACCCTTGAACTGACTATCTCCTGACCCAAAATGCCCCAGTCAACCCATCATCTCCACTTGTTCCTGACCCACCAGACTTATCTCCTCACATCTTGACACCACCCTGTCCTCCTTGGTCCAGGAGCTCCCCACAAACATTCGGGATACCCCCACTCCCTTCACCTGTTTCATGACTTTTGGATCCCCAGCCCCCCATTGCCTCATCCTCACCATGGACATCCAGTCCCTGTACATGTCCATCCACCATGGTGAAGGCCTTCAAGCTCTTCGTTTCCTCCTCTCCTCCCGACCCAAAATGTTCCCCTCCCAGACACACTCATTCAATTGATGGAACTGGTCTCCACCTTCAACTTTTCCTTCAACTTCCTTCAGACCATAAGTACCTGCATGGACCCTAACTGTGTCTGCCTCTTCATAGGATATGTGAAACAGTCCGTCTTCGGCAGCAACACCGACACCATTCCCCACCTCTTCCTCCACTATATTAACGATTGTACCAGCACA
>NW_025131138.1:0-1140 GCF_004010195.1 Chiloscyllium plagiosum
TACGACAGCGGATTCTTTAACCTGATATTTTTTACCGTTACACTGTTGTCTGTTGTACATGTGTACTGTCGTCCATGCTCTTGGTCGGGTACACACAGAATGTTGAGTTTGAGTCAACGTTAATTTCACCTTTGAACAACTTATGACCTTTTCTTTGTCACTGTCAAAGCCCAAAATATTGTACGGAGAGAACTGAAGCTGCAGGTCTCACAACAACCAGCGTTTTCATTTTTCCTTTTCAAAAAAATACCTCACTGGCTATCACAGGAATTTGGATATGTAACTGACAACGTTCCATGGTTCTGCTATATAAAGCCAATCTATAACACTGATCTTGGATGAATGTGAAATAATAAATTTGGAATGGTTTCAATCCAATTGCTCCCATTTATTTTAGTTTTGCTGCCGAACGCTCTGACTCTTCGCCACATAAATTTAAGTAGTCACATCCGTTAGAGACTGTGGGGTCAGAACATCAAAGATAAGTGTAAAGACGCTGAATCGGAGAGTTGAATGAGCTTTGTGTCTTTCCTCGGCAGCATATCTGGCAGCTGCATTCTTCTGTTTTTTACCATTACAGGAGCAAATGCAAGGAATTATAGCAAGTCTGAATTCATATGACTTCGAGGTGGATTCATGGCACGCAACTTTAGTTGTGACATGAACACATTTATTTATGGATTGACTTATTCCTCGTTAAGGGAGGAACTTAAGAGTTCAATGTAATATGCTGCCAAATAAATACTTTGATTTAGAAAGAGGAAAACTGAGAGCACCTGGAGTCATCTCCTCGCGCTTTTGGTGTAATACTGACAACTACATCACATATTCTTAATTTAATGTATGACAAGTTCTGTGGAAATTCAATAAAGCATGATTGATAACACGTCAACACTCGTCCAAAATTTCTGTTGCCTCTTCTAAAACGTCTGGCAATTTTGAAGACACAAATTGCATGAGGGAAACCATGTTCCTAATCGTGTTACCGTTTGACATGTGATGAACAAATCTTTCCAGATTTATAATTTCTGTCGTGATTCCAGCCTGTAATTTCGGATTTTACTTTTGCAACCTCTTTTCAGCAATACCGTTGCAATATTCCAATAATCCGGCACCTCCCCAACTTTTGCTAATTAAAGA
>NW_025131139.1:0-1140 GCF_004010195.1 Chiloscyllium plagiosum
TGACTGACATCCCTCTGAACCCTTCCTATTCAATTGCCTTTTAAATGTTACAATTTTGGTTGCCCTTTAGGCTCCTTTTGAATTTTCCCCTCTCACCCTAAACTTATATCCTCTAGTTCTGGGCTCCACCACCCCAGGTTAAACACCTTGTCTATTTACGCTATCCATGCCGCTCACGATTTTATAAACCTCTTCAACATCACACCGCAGCCTATGACACTCCAGGGAAAATGGCCCCAGCCTATTATGCCTCTCCCTGCAACTCAATCCTCCAACCCTGGCAACATCCTTAAAAAATCAATTCTCAAACCTTCCATGTTTCAGTGCCTCTTTCTGATAAGAGGAGACCAGAATTGCACACAATATTCCAAAAGTGGCCTAAACAATGTCCTGTACGGCTCCTTTACTCAATGCTCTGACCAACGAAGGGAAGAATCCCAAACAATTTCTTCACTATCCTATCTACTTTCAAGGAACTATGAACATGCACTCCAAGGTCTCTGTTCTGCAAGACTCTCCAAGACCTTACAATTCAGTGAGTCCTGCTCTGATTTGCTTTTCTAAAATGCAGCACCTCGCATTTATCTAAATTAAACCCTATCTGCCACTCCGCAGCCCATTGGCCCGTCGAATCAATATCCCATTGTACTCTGCGACAACCTATATCACTGTCCATAATACAGTGGTGTCATCTGCAAACTTACAAACCGTACCGGCTCTGTTCACATCCAAATCATTTAAATGGATGAAGAAAAAAAATCAAAAAAAAAATCGTCCATTCCTCTGGGTTTGAATGTGCTCTGCGTAAATCCTGCCCTGTGACTCTCTACCAGGGAGGGCTGCACATCACACCTCTGAACTTTTCCTCCTACAAAGCTGGCTGCCGCACACGTGTCCAGTGAATCTTTGCCCGAATAAAGATGGCGGCGGTCACACGATGAGGTTATTTTCCAGTTTACTGCAAAAATGGGACTGTAAGTATCAAATTTGTATTTTTCGATGTGCATTAAATGTTTGTAAAACCTCTCAGCCCATACCAACACCATTTCCGTCCCACTTCCTGCTGTTTATTTCTTTCCTTACCAACAGTTCTCCATCCACACATCGCGCACATCCGCGCCCACCATGAGGATGATCACG
>NW_025131140.1:0-1140 GCF_004010195.1 Chiloscyllium plagiosum
AGGGATAATTCACATGGCTTTGTAAGTGGGAAAATGTGTCACAAATTTGATTGAGTTTTTTGAAGACATGACCAAGTTGATAACTGAAGGCAGAGTGGTAGACATTGTCTACATGGACTTTAGCAAGGCCTATGACAAGTTCCTATATGGACAACTGGTTAGTAAGGTTAGATCAAATGGAATCCAGGGAGAGCAAGCCAATTGGTAAAAAAATTGGTTTGATGGTTGGAGACAGTGTGGTGGATGAAGGTTATTGTTCAGACTGGAAGCCTGTGACCGCGATGTGGCAAAAGGATTAGTTCTGGGTTCATCATTGTTTGTCATTTATGGAAACAAATTGAATGAGACTATAGGGGGCATGGTTTGTGAGTTTGCAGATGACACCAAAATTGGTGGCATAGTGGGCAGTGATGAGGTGTTACATTTTGGTACAAAAACCAGGCCAGGGTATATACAGTTAATTATGGGGCAATGGGGAATGTTGTCAAAAAGGGAGATCAAAGGGGTGGAGGCATATAGTGCCTTGAAACTGGAGTCACATGTGGGCAGGGTGGTGAGGAAAGCATTTGGTTACACTTGCCAGTCAGAGAATTGGGTATAGAAGTTGGTCAGGCCACATTTCTGGTCACGCTGCTATTGAAAGGATGTCATTAAACTGGAGAGGGTGTAAAAAGGATGACAAGGATGTCACCGAGACTGGAGGGTTTGAGTTTAAGAAGAGGCTGGTTAGGCCTGAGCTATTTTCTTGGAAGGTCAGAGGCTACAGGGTGACATTTTAAAGGTTTATAAAATCATAATGAGCATAGATAAGATGACTAGTCAAGATCTTTTCCCCAGGGCAGGGGAGTCCAAAACTAGAGGGCAGAGGTTTAAGGTGAGAAGGGAAAGATTCAAAAGGGACCTGAGGTGCATCTCTTTCACATAGAGGGCAGTGGGTGTATTGAATGAACTGTGAGAGGAAGTCGTAGAGGCGAGTCTGATTAGAACATGGATAGGAAAGGTCGACAGAAATTTTAGCCACATGCAGACAAATAGGAATACAGGGAATAGATAAGGTGAATATTTCACGAAGGATGTGAATAGTTTGCAGACATGTTAAAAAAAACATGGAAGTTTCAAGGATGAATAATGCCAGTTATG
>NW_025131141.1:0-1140 GCF_004010195.1 Chiloscyllium plagiosum
GTGTGTACCCTGGACATTACACCAGCTGACACAGAGTAACAGCTGTGTGTCCCCTGGACATTACACCAGCTGACACACAGTAACAGCCATGTGTACCCCAGATATTACACCAGCTGACACACAGTAACAGATGTGTGTACCCTGGACATTACACCAGCTGACACACAGAAACAGGCGTGTGTACCCTGGACATTACACCAGCTGACACACAGAAACAGATGTGTGTACCCTGGACAATACACCAGCTGACACACAGTAACAGCCACGTGTACCCTGGACATTACACCAGCTGACACACAGTAAGAGATGCGTGTACCCTGGACATTACACCAGCTGACACACAGAAACAGGCGTGTGTACCCTGGACATTACACCAGCTGACACACCTTAACAGCCGTGTGTACCCTGCACATTACACCAGCTGACTCACAGTAACAAATGCGTGTACCCTGGACATTACACCAGCTGACACACAGAAACAGATGTGAGTACCCTGCACATTACACCAGCTGACACACAGTAACAGATGCGTGTACCCTGGACATTACACCAGCTGACACACAGTAACACCCGTGTGTGCCCTGGACATTACACCTGCTGACACACAGTAACAGATGCGTGTACCCTGGACATTACACCCGCTGACACACAGTAACACCCGTGTGTACCCTGGACATTACACCATCTGACACACAGTAACAGCCGTGTGTCCCCTGGACATTACACCAGCTGACACACAGTAACACCCGTGTGTACCCTGGACATTACACCAGCTGACACACAGTAACACCCGTGTGTACCCTGGACATTACACCAGCTGACACACAGTAACACCCGTGTGTGCCCTGGACATTACACCAGCTGACACACAGTAACAGATGTGTGTACCCTGGACATTACAACAGCTGATACACAGTAACACCCGTGTGTACCCTGGACATTACACCAGCTGACACACAGTAACAGCCGTGTGTACCCTGGACATTACACCAGCTGACACACAGTAACAGCCGTGTGTACCCTGGACATTACACCTGCTGACACACAGTAACACCCGTGTGTACCCTGGACATTTCACCATCTGACACACAGTAACAGCCGTGTGTTCCCTGGACATTACACCAGCTGACACACAGTAAC
>NW_025131142.1:0-1140 GCF_004010195.1 Chiloscyllium plagiosum
CTGTATCTGATCTTTCTTTTTTGTCAAGTACATAAACATTTTTTGTCAATGTTTATGGGATATTACTGTATCAGAACACTTAATTATTAATAGCATCTAGGCCAACGCTTTCAAATATTTTTGAGGAGCTCTGCTGCCGTCCATAACACATGATTCCTTCTCTTCCTGTGTAATTGGGTGAGACATTAAATGGGCTAGCCCTTCACTTCTCCAATAATTTAATTGAGCTGGATGCCTTCCTCATATTCCGGTGAAGCTAGCGTGAGACATTTTAACTGTGGAAATGTGCAGTGTCCAGAAGCAGTGTTATATGAATCTTACCGAGACTTCCTACAGCACAAGCCTGAATGTTGTCTAGGTCTTGCTGCACATGGACACAGACTAGTTCAGGAGCTAAAGGGGGACATTTTTTTCCTGAATATTTTGTGATCTTCAGTGAGCACCGCCACTTCTAATCTTATGGTGTAGGCGAGACGTTTATGAAGCAGCTGAAGATGTTTGTGCTGAAGAAGCTACCTTGAGGATCTTTTGCAGACATGTCCAGGACTGCATGGATTGTTTTACACAAACCACAATCATTGTGGTTTATGCTTTAAATCATTTTAAACAGGGAAGTTTACAACTCATTCCCATTAAGTGCAATCCTGCTCAGGCTCCTTGAGACCAAAATCAGTTAAATGCTGCCTTGATGTCAGGGCCGGTCCCTCTTCCCTGAGCCCTTGTGCTCATTTGAGTCTTTTGCTCATATCAATAGGTCACTGTGTGGGGCAGAGAGTGCTTTTTGACCAGTCAGAGGTGAGGGCTGTGAAGAATTGGAAATGAAAGAGGATATTAGACATTATTGTGGGTGAAGCCATGCTTGCGGGGGGGGAGGGGGGGCGGTGTGTGTGTGTGGGGGGTGTGGATGAATGACATATCCCTGTTTGTGGGGTTCTCACATTCTATTGTTGGAAACTAGAGGGTGGTTTTTTCCTGCAAGCTCTGTTATTGAATGTTGCCAGATTGTTTTGACCATCTCTCGTTCAGGTATAGGGACTGTATGCGTAGTGAAACTGGGTCTACAACATGACCAACAAATGAAGCGCAAGTTGCAGAAAGGGGAAGCTTTGTAATGAGAGATGAGCGACCTCTTTCATACCC
>NW_025131143.1:0-1140 GCF_004010195.1 Chiloscyllium plagiosum
CAGGGCACTGGTCAGAGCAGGGCCGGAATACCGGGAACAGGCAGGGCCCCGGTTCAGAGCAGGGCCGGAATACCGGGAACAGACAGGGCCCCTGATCAGAGCATGGCCGGAATACCGGGAACAGGCAGGGCACCGGGTCAGAGCAGGGCCGGAATACCGGGAACAGGCAGGGCCCCGGGTCAGAGCAGGGCCGGAATACCGGGAACAGGCAGGGCCGCGGTTCAGAGCATGGCCGGAATACCGGGAACAGGCAGGGCCCCGGGTCAGCGTACGGCCGGAATACCGGGAACAGGCATGGCCACGGGTCAGAGCACGGCCGGAATACCGGGAAAATGCAGGGCACTGGTCAGAGCAGGGCCGGAATACCGGGAACAGGCAGTGCCCCTGATCAGAGCACGGCCGGAATACCGGGAACAGGCAGGGCCCTGGGTCAGAGTTCGGCCGGAATACCGGGAACAGGCAGGGCCCCGGGTCAGAGCACGGCCGGAATACCGGGAACAGGCAGGGCCCCGGGTCAGAGCAGGGCCGGAATTCCGGGAACAGGCAGGCTCCCCGGTCAGAGCACGGCTGGAATTCCGGGAACAGGCAGGGCACTGGTCAGAGCATGGCTGGAATACCGGGAACAGGCAGGGCCCCGGGTCAGAGCACGGCCGGAATACCGGGATCAGACAGGGAACCGGGTCAGAGTCCGGCCGAAATACCGGGAACAGACAGGGCACTGGTCAGAGCATGGCTGGAATACCGGGAACAGGCAGGGCCCCGGGACAGAGCACGGCCGGAATTCCGGGAACAGGCAGGCTCCCGGGTCAGAGCACGGCTGGAATACCGGGATCAGACAGGGCCCCGGGTCAGAGTACGGCCGGAATACCGGGAACAGGCAGGGCACCGGGTCAGAGCTCATCTGGAATACCGGGAACAGGCAGGGCCCCGGGTCAGAGCACAGCCGGAATACCGGAACAGGCAGGGCCCCGGATCAGAGCACGGCCGGAATACCGGGAACAGGCAGGGAACCGGGTCAGAGTCCGGCCGAAATACCGGGAACAGACAGGGCACTGGTCAGAGCACGGCCGGAATACCGGGAACAGACAGGGAACCAGGTCAGAGCATGGCCGGAATACCGGGAACAGGCAGGGCACTGTT
>NW_025131144.1:0-1140 GCF_004010195.1 Chiloscyllium plagiosum
AGGGAATGAGTGTGACGGTGATGGAGTGAGTGTAAGGGGGTCAGTTTGACAGTGATGGAGTGAGTGTGAGGGTGTCAGTGTGACTCTGACGGAGTGAGTTTAATGGGGTCAGTGTGAAGGAGATTGACTGAGTGTGAGGGGGTCAGGGTGATGGTGATGGAGTGAGTGTGAGGGAATGTGTGTGACGGTGATGGAGTGAATGTGAGTGGATCAGTGTGACTGTGATGGAGTGAGTGTGACGAGGTCAGTGTGACTGTGATGGCGAGAGTGTGAGGGGGAAAGGGTGAGGATAATGGACTGAGTGTGAGGGGGTCAGGGTGACGGTGATGGAGTGAGTATGAGGCAGTCTAGGTGATGGTGATGGAGTGAGTGTGAGGGGATGAGTGTGACATTGATGGAGTGAGTGTGTGTGGGGATCAGGATGATGGTGAAGGAGTGAGTGTGAGGGGATCAGTGTGAAGTTGATGGAGCGAGTGTGAGAGTGTCAGGATGACAGTGATGGAGTGAGTATGAGGGGGTCAGTGTGACGGAGATGGTGTGAGGGTGAGGGGGTGAGGGTGAGGATGATGGAGTGAGTGTGGGCGGTCTGGGTGACGGTGATGGAGTGAGTGTGAGGGGTTCTGTGTTACGGTGATGGAGTGAGTGTGAGGGGGTCGGTTTGACGGTGATGAAGTGAGTGTGAGGTTGTCAGTGTGACGGAGATAGAGTGAGTGTGTGGGTGTCAGTGTGACGGTGATGGAGTGAGTGTCAGAAGGTCAGTGCGACTGTGATCGCGTGAGTGTGAGGGGGTCAGTGTGACGGAGATGGAGTGAGTGAGGGAGGGTCCAGGTGATGGTGATGGAGTGAGTGTGAGAGGGTCCAGGTTACAGTGATGGAGTGAGTGTGAGGGGGTCAGGGAAAGGATAATGGCGTGAGTGTGAGGGGTTTAGTGAGATTGAGATAGACTAAGTGTGAGAGGGTCAGGGTGACCGTGATGATGTGAGTGTCAGGGGATAAGTGTCACCGTGATGGAGTGAGTGTGAGGTGGTCAGGGTGATAGTGATGGAATAAGTGTGTGTGGGTCAGGGTGACGGTGATGGAATGAGTGTTAGGGGGTCAGGGTGGTGGGGATGGAGTGAGTGTGGGGAGATGAGTGTGACG
>NW_025131145.1:0-1140 GCF_004010195.1 Chiloscyllium plagiosum
CCTCCCTTACCTCCCATAGCAGCCTGGGATACACTTCATTGGGCACTGGAGATTTCTCCACCTTTATACATGTGAAAATATTTAATACCTCCCCCTTATTGATCATATCATGTTATAGAACCTCACCCCATCCCGACTGAAATCCCTGGCTACATTTTTATTCTCCTGTGTGAATACAGATGGGAAGTAGTCATTGAAGACTACACCTACTTCCTCTGGCTATATGCACAGATTGTTCTATTTTTTTTCTAATAGGCCTCACTCTTTCTTCAGTTACACTCTTACTCTAACTATACTGGTAAAGTATATTGAGGTTTTTCCTTCATAGTTTCTGGCAAAGATATTTCATGGCCATTTTGTGTCCCTCATTTGTAAGGACCCCCTTGCACTCTCTGTACTTGTGAAGGGTTTCACCTGTTTTTTTTTTCACTGTATTTTCTTTAGCAAATTCACAATATCACTTGATCAGTATTCGCTGGTATTGCTGCCTTTACTATTCCCTCGTCAGGGACAAACTGGCCCTGAATTCTCACGGTATCACTTTAACATTTTCCCACTTTCCAAACATAGACCCAACTGCAGATAGTCTTCCCAGTATATGTCTGCCAGATCCTCTCTTATTAATGTTGATATTGATAGGAGACTCAGTTGTGAGGGAGACAGACAAGAGCTAGTGTAGATGCAGAAGAGACGCCAGGATGGTGTGCTGCCTTCCCTTTGCCAGAGTCAAAGGTGCCTCTGAGTCGTTACTGAACATTCGGAAGGGGGAGTGTGAACAGCCAGAGGTCATTGTGCAAATCGGCCAACGTGACAGTGGTGGACAAAGGGATGGGATCCTGTGAAATGTGTATTGGACATTAGCTAAGAAGTTAAAAAGCAGGACCTCAAGGGTAGTGATCTCCAGATTACTCTCAGTGCCACGTGCCAGTGAGGATAAACATAGAAAAATAGGCTGAGTGGATGTGTGCCTGAGGAGTTGATGGAGGGTGCAGGGTTCTTGGATCATTGGGATCTCTTCTGGGCTACAAAGATGGGTTAGACTTGAACCGGAGGGGCACCAGTATCCCTGGGGGGAGATTTGCTAGTGTTTCCCGGGAAGGTTTAAACTAGTTTAGCAGGAAGTTGCGACTCTGAATAAGA
>NW_025131146.1:0-113 GCF_004010195.1 Chiloscyllium plagiosum
CCTACAGGCACTCGAGACTCTTTGGCACCTCTGTCTTTACAATCCCTCCTCAAAAAAACACAGGCCAAAGTAACCTTTTTAAAGTGACAGCATCCTCACACCACCACACCCCC
>NW_025131146.1:231-1140 GCF_004010195.1 Chiloscyllium plagiosum
CACACACACACAGTCTCTCTCTCTCACACACACACACACGTGGTCTTTCCCTCTGTCATGCACAGACATGGTCTTTGTTTATGTGTCTGTCTGTCTCACTTTCTCTCTCACACACAGGCATGATTTCTCTCTCTCACACACACACACACGCACTCGCACACACAGGTATGTTTTTCTCTCTCTCTTTCTCACTCACTCACTCACACACATACTCTCAGGCATAGTGTTTTTCTCTCTCTTATATACTCACACACACGGTCTTTCTCTGTCTCTCACACACACACAAGCATGTGTTTTTCTCTCTCTCTTTCTCACTCACTCACTCTCACACACATACTCTTAGGCATAGTGTTTCTCTCTCTCTTACACACACACACAAAGATATATGGTCTTTCTCTCTCTCTCTCGATCTCTCGATCTCTCTCTCTCTCTCTCGATCTCTCTCTCTCTCTCGATCTCTCTCACACACACAATGAACATAGAATCTTTTATTCATTTTATGGGTTGTGGGTGTCACTGGCTGGCCAGCATTTTATGCCTCTCCCTAGTTGTCCTTGAGAAGGTGGAGGTGAGCTGCCGCCTTGAACTACTGTGGTCCACCTGCTGTGGGTTAACCCCCAATGCCATTAGAGAGGGAATTCCAGGACTTTGACCCAGTGACAGTGATGGAACGGCATTATATTTTCAAGTCAGGATGGTGCATGACTTGGAGGGGAACTTGAAGGTAGTGCAGTTTCCACACATCCGCTGCCCTAGTTCTTCTACATGGAAGTAGTTGTGGGTTTGGAAGGTGCTGTCTGAGGATCCTCGATGAATTTATGCAGTGCATCATGTAGATAGTAGCAGCAGTGTGTACTGAGCATGTGTGGTGGAGCGAGTATACACTTGTGGATTTGGGCTGCTTTTCCT
>NW_025131147.1:0-1140 GCF_004010195.1 Chiloscyllium plagiosum
GGAGGAGCAGTGTGTAAATTGATTAGCATCACAGTAATACTGCTCCAATTCTTTATAAACAATGCCATGTCATTGTTTTGGCCTTTTTTGTCCTTACTGTACAAATGGGGAAACCTTTGATTATCCAGTTCTCAGTCGTGGTCCAACTGCAGCCACATCTCCATAATAATAGAGATACCTGACCTGGTTCATACTATTTAAAGCTACCATTTCATTGGCCTTTTTGAAACGGTCGTCATGAATTCAGGGATGTCAGCAAGTGCAGAGCCCAGGATGGCTGTCGGGTCCACAGGAGGATACAGAGATATGAAGATGTATGAAGGCTGGGGATATTAGAGGGATATGGGTTGTTCTAGAGGCGGAAGGAGATTGCAAAGACAAGAATAGTTTTAGGTTTTAGTTGAAATGAAAATGGAGCCAGATCAATAATCTGGCTGCAAGAGCCTTGTAGCGAGAAACCCTCCCTAAAACCTGATAAAAATGTTACCTGAACAATTTGTCACATGATATAGCTCTCCCTGTCTCTGCATCAGAAATAAACATTCTGTCCACTGTGCCTATAAACGGTCAGTCTCTGGAACATCCTTCATGTTCCATGACCCTTCCCACTTCTATAAACCCACTGGTTTCTAGAAACATTTCTATTTGTGTAAAGATCTCCATGCCCTATGAAGCTCCCTGCTTCAAAACCCTCTTCCTTCTTATGGAGACGATCACACACAAATGGCGATCGAGTTTTTGGAAAGCGGTGAGAGATTAGTAAGAGACGTTCTGAGTGGAGGGTGTTGAGATCGAGAGTTCGCAGAAAACAGAAAAAAAGCTTCTACTGGTCCTGCAGGAGATTGATAACAGGAGGATCTACTGAAAGGGACAGGACTTTCCTTGGATAATTTTACAGAGACAGTGTTGGCGAAACTGGAGGAGCTTTCAGAGAAGAGGAGATTTGTAGGTGTTAATGAACGTTAGATATACGTGGAGTGTTTTTATAGTGATTGGAATGGGGTCAGTCAGGTAAATCTCATTAATTCATGTTCCCTGATTGGGATTGTGAACTTGGTCCAATCAGGGAATCCTGGCTGAAATAAATAAACAGGAGCATAGGGGGCTCTGTTCACTATTGGAACCGGCTCTGAGCTAATG
>NW_025131148.1:0-1140 GCF_004010195.1 Chiloscyllium plagiosum
CATTTTCTTTGTGATGATGCGTGCGGCATTTGGATGGAATCAGAATAGAAGAACCCATCAATATTTTGAACAGTCTCCAAACACCCAAATACTTAAAGCCACAACGCACAAGCAGAAGGATTAATTTATTTCATCTCCTATTGAGTTGACACAAGAGCACAGATGTAAGCATGGAGCAGTTTATTATTTTTTTTTTCAAAAAAAATGTGGACAGACTGAGACAGCATTATGTAACAATATTATTGTATTTGGCAAAAATAGCTATAAAATGCTGAAATTGTTTATTAAGATGGAGAATGCAGAAATTGAATTTGAAACTCAGGGCTTTGAATCCAAATAAAGAGAACAACAAGGAATTGATGCATAACTGGGTAAAAATGGATTCAGTTCACAGTAGATAGGCAATGCTGGAAGACTGGAGCGAGGTTAATGTGCTGCCACTATTTAAGAGAACTGGTAAGGAAAGGCCAGAAAACTATAGACCAGTGAGCCTAATGATAGTGATGGTTAATTTGTCAGAGGGTGAAATAACTCTCAAAGGAGGCAGTTTCCCTGTCAAAATGTTATCTGTTATTTTACACATGCACAAAACAACTTGTTCAGATCCAGTTGCAAGAATGCGACGACACTATGAGACTGCTTGTTTCTCTCTGTCAGCCAGGGCTCCATGATTAGCCTGGAGATACAGCCCCAATCAGCGATCTCATACTTGAGGAGATTTACCAGGTCCTCATTCTAATCACTACAAAGGGGACTCTGAGGGATAGGATTCACATGTTTTTGGAAAGGCAAGGGCTGATTTTGGATGGACAAGAAGGCTTTATGTGTGGCAAATTGCATCTCTCTAACTTGACTGAGTTTTTTTAAAGAAATGACAAAGAGAACAGAGAGTCAGACAGCCATAGAAATGTACAGCATGGAAACAGACCCTTCGGTCCAACTCTTCCATGCCGATCAGATATCGCAACCCACTCCAGTCCCACCTGCCAGTACCTGGCCCATATGCCTCCAAACCATTCCTATTCATATACCCATCCAGATGCCTTTTAAATGTTGCAATTGCACCAGCCTCCACCACTTCATCTGCCAGCTCATTCCAAATGACCGCTGCATGAAAGAATTGCCCCTTAGGTCGCTTTT
>NW_025131149.1:0-1140 GCF_004010195.1 Chiloscyllium plagiosum
TCTACACCGCACAGACCGCTGCAAGGTGCTCACTTACACCTAAAACACTGCTGCAAGATGTTCACTTACACCTCACACACTGCTGCAAGGTTGTCATCTACACCGCACAGACCGCTGCAAGGTGCTCACAAACACCTCACACACTGTTGCAAGGTGCTCACTTACACCCCACACACTGCTGCCAAATACCTACTTTCACCGCACACACTGCTGCAAGGTGCTCACTTAAACCTTGCACACCGCTGCAAGGTGCTCACTAACACCTCACACACCGCTGCAAGGTGCTCACCTACACCTCACACACTGCTGCAAGGTGCTCACTTAAACCTCGCACACCGCTGCAAGGTGCTCACTAACACCCCTAAAACACTGCTGCAAGGTGCTCCCTTCCACCTCACACACTGCTGCAAGTTGCTGACTTACACCTAAATCATTGCTGCAGGTGCTTAGTTACACCTCACACACAGATGCATGTTGCTCACTTACACCTAAAATACTGCTGCCAGCTGCTCACTTACACCTCACACACTGCTGCAAGATGCTCACTGACACCTCACACACTGCTGCAAGGTGCTCACTTACACCCCACACACTACTGCAAAGTGCTCACTTACACCTCACACACCGGTGGAAAGTTGCTCACTTACACCTCACTCGCTGCTGTAAGGTGCTCACTTACTCGTCACACACTGCTTCAATGTGCATGCTGACACCTCACACACTGCTGCAACGTGCTGACTTACACCTCACACATTGATCCAAGGTGCTCACTTACATCTCAAACACTGCTGCAAGGTGCTCACTTACACCTCACATGCTGCTGCAAGGTGCTCACTTACACCTCACACACTGCTGCAAGGTGCTCACTTACACCTCACACACTGCTGCAAGGTGCTCACTTACACCTAAAACACTGCTGCAAGGTGCTCACAAACACCTCACACACTGTTGCAAGGTGCTCACTTACACCTCACACACTGCTGCAAGGTGCTCACTTACACCTCACATGCTGCTGCAAGGTGCTCACTTACACCTCACACAATGCTGCAAGGTGCTCACTTAAACCTCGCACACCGCTGCAAGGTGCTCACTTACACCTCACACGCTGCTGCAAGGTGCTCACTAACACCTCGCACACCG
>NW_025131150.1:0-1140 GCF_004010195.1 Chiloscyllium plagiosum
TCGGGCATTAGCCCTTCTTCAGGAATGGCCCTTCTTCAAGTCCAGAGAAGTCATGGGGACAGTGCTGAGCTGGAAGTTTGGAACTAGGGTGAGGTGGGGTATGGGGAAATGAGGAAACTGTTGAAGTCCACATTGATGCCCTGGGGTTGAAGTGTTCTGAGGCGGAAGATGAGGCGTTCTTCCTCCAGGCGTCTGGTGGTGAGAGCGCGGCGGTGAAGGAGGCCCAGGACCTCCATGTCCTCGACAGAGTGGGAGGGGGAAGTTGAAATGTTGGGCCACAGGGCGGTGCGGTTGATTAGTGTGGGTGTCCTGGAGATGTTGCCTAAAGCTCTCTGCTAGGAGGCGCCCAGTCTCCCCAAATGTAGAGGAGACCTCACCTTCATCCCCTCCCTCACTCACATTGTACTCTATGCTACTTTCTCCCCACCCCCACCATATTATCTCTCCACGCTTCAGGCTCTCTGCCTTTATTCCTGATGAAGGGCTTTTGCCCGAAACGTCAATTTCACTGCTCCTTGGATGCTGCCTGAACTGCTGTGCTCTTCCAGCACCACTAATCCAGAATATTCTCTAGGTCAGGGATTAAAAATCCACCCGCAAAAGTGGCTCAGTTGCACCACTGCTGACTAACCTGGTCAAATCCTAAAGGACATATCTTCTAGATTAGTTCAGCAGCCTGCGGAGATGGACCCAACAAGAGGGTAACACAACCTTGACCTCATCCTCACCTGTCTGCCTGCAGCAGATGTATCCATCCATGATATCATCATTAGGAGTGACCACCGCACAGTCGTTGTGGAGACAACATTCTATCTTCACTTTGAGGGTACCCTCTATCATGTTGTATAGCACTATTTGTGGTGCTAAATGGGATAACTCAATAGATTTAACAGTGCAAAACTGTGCATTTACAAATGCAGTAGACCATCAGACTTGTACTTGCCCATAATCTATAAGCCCATAGCTCTGCATATTCCCTATATCATCAATGTTGAGGGCCAACATTGGTTCAAAGACAAATGTAGAAGAATGCATCAAGTCCAGCACTAGATATACTAAACTGAGATGGCAACTTAAGAATTATGACAACTGCATGCAGACATAGTAACTATTATAGACAACGTTGTTATCCAACAACCA
>NW_025131151.1:0-1140 GCF_004010195.1 Chiloscyllium plagiosum
ATGAACAAGTGAAATAAATGATGTGCAATTCGATAAAAAACTGGTGTTTTTTAAAATAAAGTTTCTTTTCCTCAATGCTGCCCTGTGCCCTTTCCCTGAGCCTAATGTTTCAATAATCCCTGGTCCATGTCAGTAAAAGCTGCTACATGAGGATTGATCTCACAACCCCGGTATCCAAATGGATCAACTAATTTGAAGGTCCCGATGGTGAGACTTGGCCATGGTCACACATGAACAGTGAACGCAGCAACACCAACTGAACGAGGTCAATGTGAAAGTGATTGTAAGGGAAATGGGAGGGTGAACTTAAAGGAGGTATGTGTTTGTGGGAGGGAGGGAAGACTCCAAGAAGGGGTGAGTCTGAATCCTTGTATATGACTCGCAGAGATGTGTGTGAGAGAGAGGGGTTTAGTAGCAAAGTAATCATAATCTCTGAGAATGTTTTCATGTAAAATCAACTAATTTCTTTCGGTGTGTTCTCTGCATGAGTCACAAGGAATAAAATGCAGTGACTTGGATTCGTACGATGTTACTGCAGCCACAATGCAGAATATTTTATCATTGAAACGATTACTGAGTCATGCAGAGACACGCGTTTAAAAACAACAATAATTACAGTGACAGAGGATATGTTAGGAAGAGTAGCAGATGCAAAACAGGAATATTAGGCGAGGGATAGCAAACATGTGGGAATTCAGAATTGGCTGAATTTTAAATTTGATAACCTCAGACGCTGTGGTGGTTCCATCGGGCTGCATGTTGAAGACTGAGTTTGAATGATTTCGAGAAACAAAACGTTTCAGGGGATAGTGCGAGATATTAGTGCAATGTATGTTTCAATAACAATGAGTTTTAAAAGATTTGCTTCACTAACTTACTCACACAAGGAGATACCCATTGCTGCAGTCAGTAACATAACCCCAGTTCCGAGAACCAGAATCAGGCAAACGTTGTGGCTGAGCTACTAAGATCAAACCGGAAGTGGGGGCGGAAATGAGCACGTGAAGCTATTCTGTGGCACCAGTGGCATGATTGGTAAAGGTGCAGGCATTGAGTCATAGAGATGTACAGCATGAAAACAGACTCTTTGGTCCAACCCGTCCATGCGACCAAATATCCCAACCTAATCTAGTCCCACCT
>NW_025131152.1:0-1140 GCF_004010195.1 Chiloscyllium plagiosum
GAACCAACAGCAGATGTGATATCGTGTCAACATGCCCAACTCTACATCCACCCTTATTAGTGGACAGAGTATAAATTATTATATCCATGTCGCAAGACTTGTCCTAACATTTATGCATGATTGACCAGGTACAAAAACATTATTTCAGTCATCAGAATACTTCTATTTTATTTAATTAATATTGTTGGTCTGCCATTTTCATTTTATGAAATATATCCCACCTTATTATGTTCATTTGAATATTTTACATTGGAAACCTATCACCAAACATGTCCAATGAGTTGCAACGAATTTCCCCCTTGTAATCTACTGAAAAACTCCTCCTTACACAAGCCCACCGGGGTAAGTTGTTCACCTTCAGTTAGTAAGTCCCATTCGGTGTAATTTGATTTTGAGAGAGCCTCCCAGTAAGACTTGGACACCAGTTTAATTGTTTCTCTTTCTTTTTGAAACAACACTCGGTAAAATCCGCATAGAAAGATGACAACCGAATCACTTTGCCACTGGAAATGGATATTCCCTAAAGGTTATTGACGACACGAAATGCAGTTCTAATGTTAACAATATTCCCAATGATATTGGTAATTGAGGGAGATCTCCTGCTATTTCTCCACACTTATTACAATGCAATATTTACAGATACATTCAGCAAGGCAAGGATACCAGGTCAGAGTTTCCTATTTGAGCAGTTAACCCCAATCAGTACAATTCTACAATGACATAACCTCCCTGTAGCATGAGGCCACGGCAATTAGAGGGTCCAGCCTGAGGTTTATGATCCCATTCAGTACAATTCCACGATCAGTCATACCTTAACTCAGAGTAACTCCTAGATACCTGAATAAACAGCACACAACATCTCAATCAATCACTGTGTAATTGAGAGTGTCTGTGAGCGACAGACAAGATAAATATTTTCTCACATTGTTAATTTGGAAATATTAACTGCGGAGAATGATATCACACGTTAGGAACTCGTACTAGCCCACTCCTGTGTCCAGTGAAGACAGTGGATATATACGTCATTCACGTCAATGGATAAACATTCAGACATATCCCACAACAGCGATTTGGATGGTCTGGGGTATTAAAGAACGAATTTCAAGATCAGAATAAAAAATTTAAGACAACCTATTACAG
>NW_025131153.1:0-1140 GCF_004010195.1 Chiloscyllium plagiosum
CTCTTCCCTCAGTGAGTTACATTGACAGAGTGGGACAGGAGTGGCGTCTTTGAGGAGTTGACAAAAGTAACTCGTCCCCTACATCTTTGGGATAATTAGGGATGGGCAGTGAATCTGATCTCATTGAAAGACAACTGTGTCCCAGAAATGCATTTCTAATAATTGCATGTACTAATTCGACAGTGCAAGCGGTCGGGAATAACTTGAGGAGAGGTGCAGGGTAGAACAATTAAAGTCAAATGCATTGATGCCGAGGCGACATGACACAAGATGTGAGTGTGGAGCTGATGGTGCAAGGCTCAGTGTCAGTGCTATTGGTTCAGCATTTATTTCTCACTGTTCAATGACTCACACACTACTGCTGTCAATTCACAATAATGAGCCTGTTCATCTTGGTTTGAAAATCCCTGCGTGTGTATTAATGTGGTTAATGGGACGCGAGAGAAGATGAGCACATCCTCTTTATTCTGTAAGTTTAAACAGATGAAAATATCTGTTGGATGCCAATGCAAGAGGATACTGTCTTTTTCTGTGCCTCTTCAGTGGGGATTGCTCAGCATTGAAATGTCTGTTTTTGCACAAGCAGAGTTTGATTGCCATTTATACTGAGCAACGCTAATACAGAAAACGCGTTTTCGAATTCCTGTGATCAAGTGGTTCAGACATTGCACATATGGACGACAAATCTGGCTTTTAACGTGGCGCCGTGGCTTAGCTGGTGAAAGCACCTCCCATCACACTGGTACCTGCTCATTGTATTGAAAGCTCGTAATTTATCGCAAGTATTATGTTGCTGATCGAAACACTCAGTGTCCTGTTTGAATTGCTATATTTTCTGATTTTGTGTCCCGGCTTCATTTTCCAGGTTTAAATCCAGTAGTGTATGTTGCTCTTTTTAACTACTATTTTAACCTGGAGATTCCTACCGCAGTTCCACAAGCACTTCTGCTTCTCATCCTCTTATTCTCATTCCTTTATTTCCAGTTTGGTGGAAATTAAGTGGTGAAGCAGGAGACACTGCAGCATTCCCGGGGAATGTAGTTGTAATGGCACTGACACCACGACCTGATCACCCTCATTCTCTGCTGTCACCATTCATTGGTTGTTCACTAACAGTAAATGAATCCTTGTTCTTCTTCA
>NW_025131154.1:0-1140 GCF_004010195.1 Chiloscyllium plagiosum
TTTCCAGAGCCTGATGTTCCAATAATCTCTCCTTGGAGAGCTCCTGGTCAAAGGCGGGGAGGAAGATCATATTTGTCTCCGTTTATTAGATTATTAAGATTCAACAGCAGCATTAAACGCACTGCAGAGTAGCTCACCTGAAGCGTGCTGGACCCTTAAGCGAGAGGTCGATTAATTGAAAGCTTTCTCTGAAATTTTCCTTAACAATGAGCTGTTTTGTTACTTTGACAGTTAGACCTGTTTTTGATCACATCGTCTCCACATCAGCCTCTTGCCCCCAGTTAACACTCCAATCCAGCATACATCACTTTTATTCCGACACAACCACATGTCATGTTCTCATTCCCTCTGCGATAATTAGAATTGACAATGGCATTCTCTGAGATGCAGCAATGTAGCATGAAGTTGGCAGAGTAGGAACAAAGAAGAACAAAGAGCAGAGAAAATTTAAAGTCCAGGAACAGACACTTTGGACTTTGAAGCCTGAGCTGATCCAAATCCACTGTCTAAATCTATCACCCAATTGCTAAACATCTGTATCATTCTGCACCCCACCTACTCATGTATCTGTCCAGGCGCACCTGAAATGAATCTACTGTGATTGCCTCTACTAAGCCTGAGCTGATCCAAATCCACTGTCTAAATCTATCACCCAATTGCTAAACATCTGTATCATTCTGCACCCCACCTACTCATGTATCTGTCCAGGCGCACCTGAAATGAATCTACTGTGATTGCCTCTACTACCCCTGCTGGCAACACAATCCAGGCACCTACCACCTTCGGTGTAAAATACTTCCAACGATTATCTCTCTTAAACTTTTCACCTTTCACCTTGAATGTGTCACCTCTCATTATTGAATGCCTCACCTTGTGAAAAAGCTTATCCCTATCCACCCTGGCTATACCCTTAATGATTTTGTCGATGTCAATCGGGTCACCCTCAATCTCGTTTTTTTCTAATGAAAACAAACGTAACCTACTCAACCTCTCTTCAGAGCTAGCATTTCCATACCGGGCAACATCCGCATAAATCTTCTCTGCACCCTTTCCTAAACGTCCACGTCGTTTTGGTAATTTGGCGACCAGAACTGTACACAGCATTCCAAATGCGGTTGAACCAAAATCTTGTACAATTTT
>NW_025131155.1:0-1140 GCF_004010195.1 Chiloscyllium plagiosum
GGATATCTGAAAGTGGCTGCCCCAAATTGTGGGAGTCATTCAAAGTGCTTAGCCTCACCAATATTAAAAATTATAGCAGGAACACTTGAACTCTGATGGCAGACAAGTGTTGGAATGTGGGATTAGTGACAATAGGACAGTGCAGGAACATTTTCGGAAGTTCATTTTCATTGCCCTTTTACCCATGACACTATGCATCTCAGAAACATGTCAACTGATATGTGAGCAGTGAGCATGGCTTTCCGATTCTTTCCCTTTAGTGAAAAATCGTTGAATATACACACCAATCTACGGAATGTGATTCCAACTTTGTAAGTCTCTCTGCATGGGTCACGACATGGGAATCGATGCAGGATTGACAGGATATGACATTGCCAAATTGGACCGAGCACTCATATCTGATGCATCAAAGGTAAGGAACTTCTCTTAACTTGTGATCTTCCCACATAATTTAATATTTTGCAATAAGTAAGACGTATGGCTAGATGAGACACAGGTAAGGTTTGTACTGGGTAATCTGTGGTTGGAAATGCAGCAGAGAAGCATGAGTGGGGACTCTGATAGAGGCATGCACGATTTTGAATGGCATTGACTCGGTTCAACAAAAACTTTTCTCCTTCGTCGCGATGTCAATGAGACAATGGCGTACTTTTAAAGTGAAAGACTTCTTGGTAAAACAGTACCTTGCTTTACAATGAATCAAAGTAGGCAGGCACACGCACACAGGTGTGTCAGTTTGATATAATTGTGTGGCACATTACAGTGAAATCAATGATTTTGATTGCATTTGCTGCATGGTAGGAGACATAGGCGAAACAAAAAAACAAGTTCACCTGAAGAAACTCAGCTGTTCTAGCAAATTCTTTGGAGAGAAGCCACCCCTAATGTTTTGAACACCGATTCCGTTCTTCAGAATATATAATCAGACCTGAAGGGCATCAGTGTCATGCCACGCAGAATAAATGATCTAAAGCAGATGAAGCAACGTTTCCACCCTTCCAAATATCTTCCAAACCCCCCTAATTACAAACAAGTATCGTTAAAAATCTGTTTCGGGTTGGCATAACTTGGGATAGAAATTAAATGGGCAAAGCAACATGTAATATCACAATTTCTTCTCAAACGCAATATGATGTGAAA
>NW_025131156.1:0-1140 GCF_004010195.1 Chiloscyllium plagiosum
AATAGGAGTCCCCAATCTGCTATGGACCAGAGTAAACCCCCACAAAACATTCAGAACACAGTCTCACCCTCACTTGTTCTTCTTTTAAAGGGACATGCAAGGCATTGTGTTCTGGATACAGTTCGGTTGGTCAAACGACCAGATTTGAAGCAATAGAGATTTTGATCCTAGAGATTTTGATCCTAATAGGAGTCCCCAATCTGCTATGGACCAGAGTAAACCCCCACAAAACATTCAGAACACAGTCTCACCCTCACTTGTTCTTCTTTTAAAGGGACATGCAAGGCATTGTGTTCTGGATACAGTTCGGTTGGTCAAACGACCAGATTTGAAGCAAGCACACTTTATTCATACACTATATAGTTAAAATACAATAAAAGTAAGAGGCAATTAGAAAGACTTTATTGGAAAACTTAACAGGGACAAGGTAGGACTAATAAATTAAACTGCATTTATTTCAATGCAAGGCGCCTAACAGGGAAGGCAGATGAACTCAGGGCATGGTTAGGAAAATGGGACTGGGATATCATAGCAATTACAGAATCATGACTCAGGGATGGGCAGGACTGGCAGCTTAATGTTTCAGGATACAAATGCTACAGGAAGGATGGAAAGGGAGGCAAGAGAGGAAGGGGAGTGGCATTTTTGATAAAAGATGGCATTACAGCTGTGCTGAGGGAGGATATTCCCGGAAATACATCCAGGGAAGTTATTTGGGTGGAACTGAGAAATAAGAAAGGGATGATCACCTTATTGGGATTGTATTATAGACCCCCCCGTAGTCAAAGGGAAATTGAGAAACAAATTTGGAAGGAGATTTCAGCTATCTGTAAGAATAATAGGGTAGTTATGGTTGGGGATTTTAACTTTCCAAACATCGACTGGGACTGCCAGAGTGTTAAAGGTTTAGATGGAAAGGAATTTCTTAAGTGCGTACAAGACAATTTTCTGATTCAGTATGTGGATGTACCTACTGGAGAAGGTGCAAAACTTGACCTACTCTTGGGAAATAAGGCAGGGCAGGTGACTAGGTGTCAGTGGGGGAGCCATTTGGGGCCAGCCACCATAATTCTATTTGTTTTAAAATGGTAATGGAAAAGGATAGACCATCTAAAAGTTGAAGTTCTAAATTGGAGAAAG
>NW_025131157.1:0-1140 GCF_004010195.1 Chiloscyllium plagiosum
TGAATTGGCCATGCTAAATTGCCTATAGTGTTACATGCATTAGTCAGGGGGAAATGTAGGGGCATGGGTCTGGGTGGGTTGCTCTTCGGAGGGAGGTGTGGACTTGTTGGGCCGAAGGGCCTCTTTCCACACTGTAGGGAATCTAATCTAATCTCAACTGCACAGATGGAGTAGAAGAGTAGGAAACAATTAATTCAGCGGTTGTGTATTTAACTCAAATGTGGAGGAAAACACTTTATTACTTTTGTTGAATTATTAAATACAACTTTGAGATTATAATTGACATGAACTAACAGTGCAAGCGAAATGTTTACAAAACTCGGTTTACCACTGGTTTTCTTGACTATTCTGTTGATGATCTTCAACGGAACCACTTCTTGTCCCACCACACAGGAGTAAGAAGCAAGATTGGTCATCTGCTGAAATGGATAACAGGCTGTGCATGAAGAAGGAAGTGATGTCGCTCTCCGCTATCACCTCGGTGTTCTTGTAGTTACTGGGATTTACAGGCTTGCCATTGTTTGTCCACTTGACGAAGTTCTCTCGGGGGGAGAAACTGCTCACTAAACAGGTGAGGGAGAGAAACCATTCAGCAGAGATTTCTTCTGTTGGTGGCAGGAGCACAGACACTGATGGCTCCAGTGGATTACTCACTGCAGAATATTTGAGACAAATATAAATCAAGTATAATAATCCAGAATCAATATCGCGATTTCACTAAATATTAAAATATGCCATTTGTAATTTGGGATTTATTCACTTTCATTTTCTAAAAGGTGCAGAATGGTATCCATAATGTTCAGTAAAAGATGTAAAATGTTTCATTTGAAAGTCGTCTCCATGTTTCCAGCCCACAACGAGGACATTCTGGCCATTTGTCATTGCTGATAGTGACGTCACAACGCAGGCTTCTTCCCGCCTTATCTGACTTAATCAGAATACAATATCCTTTGGTCAGTCTCTTTCTTAGGAGGAGAAAGTGAGGTCTACAGATGCTGGAGATGCTTTTATCGTAGCCTGCTGGACACACTTTCCTCATTCCTGAAGAAGGGCTTATGCCCGAAACGTCGATTCTCCTGTTCCCTGGATGCTGTCTGACCTGCTGCACTGTGCCAGCAACACATTTTCAGCTCCGACTCT
>NW_025131158.1:0-1140 GCF_004010195.1 Chiloscyllium plagiosum
AACAACATTTCAATGCATTTGGATAAATATGTCATTAGGAAAGGACTGGAAGGATATGGGCCAACTGCAGGGAATTGGGGTTAGCGTGGATCGACATGTACAAGGTGGAGTCGAAACCTCTCTGTTAATTAAAACCAAACACCCAAAAAAGCTCGCCTCACCTCGTAATCTGTTAAAATATGAGTGACACAGATCTCCTACATTCCACGACTTATACAAAAAATAACAAGTTAGTTTCTTAACTTTAATAGTGAACACTAAACAACAACTATTCACAAATACAAGCCCCTCTTTTCTTAGCTACTTACTATCTGACTCCGACTCTGTAAAAATATTCTGTTCCAACAGCCCACATATTAAACATTACAATCTCAAGACCACACAGTCTCTATCTTCCCCACTGTGTTCACTCTTCCAACTGCTGATCTCCCTGGGTCATTTTTTATTGCAAGTCGGTTTGACATAAACATGTATCCTTGAAAGAGAGTGTTTGAGATGGCCAGTTAGCACTCCTGCTCTACAGCAGTTACTCTGTTGTTGGATGGCAGTGGCTCTCCCTCTAGTGTTCAAATGCTGGGTTTATATACTCCCCATGATACAACAATTCTCATAATTTGATTGCTTTCCTTGTTTCTAAACAATAATATTCAAATTCCGTTGGCTTCTGGTGTCCTGACCATTAGTTAAACACTTTGGTTGTATTTGAATTGTTGTCAAAACAGCAACCAAAACTCAGGTATCCATTTCACAGCTAACTGTGACATATGGAACAATCTGACATTTAGCTGGCATCTGTGCTATACTTTCTATTCAACAAAACCCGTTCTGTCTTAAAGTGAGCTGACATGCTTTCTGCTTCATAAGACCTCCCTCCTTCAGAAACAAAAATCAGAATGAAAAGATGGCTTCGTTTCTTTTCTTCTAATTCTTAATCTCATTATTATGAAATGCAAAAATATTAATCTCAGTTATATCATTCATATTAATCTTACACACCTGTATAAACTGAAATAAGTCAAATCTTATCTAAACCTTTTCCTTTAAATCCACGATAACACATCTGCTATCACATTTTAGGACCCACAGCATGTACATTTTGTAAGTTTAAAGTCGATGTGATAAGACTCCAATGAAATGCTC
>NW_025131159.1:0-1140 GCF_004010195.1 Chiloscyllium plagiosum
TCGTAATTCTTTAAAGTATGATTGGAAAATAACAACCATGGCCTACTATATAAAAAGAGAAGTTGAACAATTTATTCTTCAAATCCAACTGAAATGAAAAGAAAAATCGAAACTATCTATCCTTGTACACCTCACTAGTCTGACCAATTTGCCTCGGTCCCACTCCACAGGAATATACTGATCCGATAAAAAAAATCTCTGATTAAGTTGAACCAAGCATGTGAATTCCAATACCATTCTCCTTTCGATTTCCTGTATAGTTTGGTCTTCTTCTCTTCGGTCTAGTGCTTCACAGATTTCATATGAAAAGATACTTTTCAGAGACCGACTCTGCAGGCACAATATGTTGGTGTTCTTTGCTGCTCACGCTAACTGTTCAAAATGTCCGATTTTATATAACTGAATGCATCAGATCTTCTGAATGGAATGTTTTCACCGAAACATTAAAATTCAAATTTGATCGGATTTTGATATCTTGGAGCATAATTTAAGCTGATTGGCCAAATTGGAATTTGTAATGTCCCATGGCAACTCAGAACAAGCTATTTGTTTCACAGCCAAATGTTACGTTTTAAAATTTGTCAGCACATTCTGTGCTTGCCAGCTTAACATTCTCTCTGAAAGGGACACCACATACTTACAACTTCATAACAATCTTGAGCAAAGAGCAAAAGCAATGAAATTCATCTACGTCTCTCACGATACCTTTCACCAAAAGTAATACTGTTTTCGACATCATTCTCTAACAGGAAGCGAAATGGAGAAAACGAATTTTAAGGGGAAAAAACGAAAGTGCTGGAATGAAAGTTCAAATTTTATAAAGAAGCAGTCAAACAAGTCAATGGTGGATTGCCGACACTGCACTGAGTGAACTACATATGATTCAGCTTCACACATTGCCACCTGTGATCGATTGTACTAAAGTTGGCGGCTCACTGGATAGCAATACTGCCTTATAACACCAGGGTCTCAAGTTCGATTCCAGCCTTGGATGACTACCACGCTGGAGTTTGCACATCCCGTGCGTGGGTTGCCTCCAGGTACTCTGGTTTCCTCCCACAGTGTATTGATGTGCCGGTCACGTGAATTTAACAGGATAAATTGCCTCTTGTGTTAAGTGAATTTGTCAGAGGTGAAATG
>NW_025131160.1:0-185 GCF_004010195.1 Chiloscyllium plagiosum
TCATTGACAGGGATTGATCCTCAGTCAGTGACAAAGATTGAGCCTCAGTCAGTGACAGTGATTGAACATCAGTCAGTGTCAGAGATTGAATCTGAGTCTGTAACAGAGATTCAATCTCAGTCAGTGACAGGGATTGAACCTCAGTCAGTGACAGTGATTGAATCTCAGTCAGTGACAGGGATTGA
>NW_025131160.1:249-1140 GCF_004010195.1 Chiloscyllium plagiosum
ACAGGGATTGATTCTCAGTCAGTGACAGGGAATGAATCTCAGTCAGTGACAGGGATTGATCCTTTGTCAGTGATAGGGATTGACCCTCGGTCAGTGAAAGGGATTGATCCTCAGTCAGTGACGGAGATTGAACCTCAGTCAATGACAGGGATTGAACATCAGTCAGTGACAGGGATTGAGTCAGTGACAGGGATTGACCCTCACTCAGTGACAGGGATTGAATCTCAGTCAGTGACAGGGATTGAATCTCAGTCACTGAAAGGGATTGACCCTCAGTCAGTGACAGGGATTGAATCTCTGTCAGAGACAGAGATTGACTCTCACACAGTGACAGGGATTGAACATCAGTCAGTGACAGGGATTGACCCTCAGTCAGTGACAGGGATTGAGTCTCAGTCAGTGACAGGGATTGATCCTCAATCAGTGACAGGGATTGAGAGTCAGTGAGTGACAGGGATTGATCCTCAGTCAGTGACAGGGATTGAATCTCAGTCAGTGACAGGGATTGACCCTCACTCAGTGACAGGGATTGAATCTCAGTCAGTGACAAGGATTGAATCTCAGTTAGTTACAGGGATTGACCCTCAGTCAGTGACAGGGATTGCGCCTCGGTCAGTGACAGGGATTGATCCTCAGTCAGTGACAGGTATTGAATCTCAGTCAGTGACAGGGATTGATCCTCAGACAGCGACAGGGATAGACACTGAGTCAATGCCAGGGATTGATCCTCAGTCAGTGACAGGGATTGAGCCTCAGTCAGTGACAGGGATTGATCCTCAGCCAGTGACAGGGATTGAATCTCAGTCACTGAAAGGGGTTGACCCTCAGTCAGTGACAGGGTTTAAATCTCTGTCTGAGACAGAGATTGACCCTCACTCAGTGACAGGGATT
>NW_025131161.1:0-1140 GCF_004010195.1 Chiloscyllium plagiosum
CTGTCCAAATGACTTTATCGTAGAATCACTGCGATGTGGAAACTGGCCAATTAGAGTCAGAGTCATAGAATGTACAGCATGGAAACAGACCCTTCGGTCCAACCCATCCATGCCGACCAAATATCCCAACACAATCTAGTCCCACCAGCCAGCACCCAACCCATATCCCTCCAAACCCTTCCTATTCTTATATCCATCCAAATGCCTCTTAAATGTTGCAATTGCACCAGCCTCCACCACTTCCTCTGGCAGTTCATTCCATGCATGTACCACCCTCTGCGTGAAAAAGTTGCCCCTTTGGTCTCTTTTATATCTTTCCCCTCTCACCCTAAACCTATGCCCTCTAGTTCTGGACTCCACGACCCCAAGGAAAAGAATTTCCCAATTTATTCTATTCATGTCCCTCATGATTTTGAAAAACTCTATAAGGTCACTCCTCAGCATCAACGCTCCAGGGAAAACAGCCTCTCCCTATAGTTCAAATCCTCCAACCCTGGCAACATCCTTGTAAATCTTTTCTGAACCCTTTCAAATTTCACAACAGCTTTCCGATCGGAAGGAGACCAGAATTGCACGCAATATTCCAATAGTGGCCTAACCAATGTCCTCTACAGCAGCAATCTGACGTCCCAACCCCTGTGCTCAATACTCTGACCAATAAAGGAAAACATACCAAACGCCTTCTTCACTATCCTATCTACCTGCGACTCCACTTTCAAGGAGCTATGAACCTGCACTCCAAGGTCTCTTTGTTCAGCAACACACCCTGGGACCCTACCATTAAGTGTATAAGTCCGGATAAGATTTGCTTTGTCAAAATGCAGCAACTCGTATTTATCTATATTAAATTCCATCTGCCATTTCTCAGTCCATTGGCCATTTGGTCAAGATCCCATTGTAATCTGAGGTGACGCTCTTCGCTAACGACTACACCTCCAATTTTGGTGTCATCTGCAAACTTACTAACTGTAGCTCTTCTGCTCACATGCAAATCATTTATGTAAATGAGAAAAAGTAGAGGACCCACACCGATCCTTGAGGCACTCCACTGGTCATTGCCCAACAAATCCTCCCAGACCCATTCCCCTACATTTCCCACACACTACAACACCCAACATACACATCCCTGAACAGTATGGG
>NW_025131162.1:0-1140 GCF_004010195.1 Chiloscyllium plagiosum
CCACTATAAACACCAGAGGAAACATCAAAGAAGTACTTCGCAGGAGGATCCCAAGCACTGATGATGTCGCCTAGCCAGGGGACGAAACGTTTGCAACAAAAACTTCCAGCTCGGCGAACAGAACACAACAGGATTTAAACTCATAAGGTTGGGGGGGAGGGGTGCAGGGGAATGGATGTGGCACCCAGGGGTACATTGAGGAAAGAGATCAATCTGAGACTGGTACAGTTGAGAACAGAAGCGAATCAAACAGTCAGGGCAGGCAGGGACAAAGCAGAGAACAAGGTAGGACTGAAAAATTTAACAGCATTTACTTCAATGCAAAGGGCCTAACAGGGAAGGCAGATGAACTCAGGGCATGGTTAGGAACATGGGACTGAGATATCATAGCAATTACAGAAACATGGCTCAGAGATGGACAGGACAGGAAGCTTAATGCTCCAGGATACAAATGCTACAGGAATGATAGAAAGGGAGGCGAGAGAGGAGGGGGAGTGGCGTTTTTGATAAGGGATAGCATTACAGCTGTATGAGGGACGATATTCCTGGAAATACATCCAGGGAAGTTAATTAGGACGAACTGAGAAATAAGAAAGGAATGATCACCTTATGACGATTGTATTGTAGACGCCTAATAGTCAGCGGGAAATTGAGAAACAAATTTGTAAGGAGATCTCAGTTATCTGTAAGAGTAATAGGGTGGTCATGTTAGGGAATTTTAACTTTCCAAACATAGATGGGATTGCCATAGTGTTAAGACTTTAGATGGAGAGGAATTTGTTAAGTGGGTACAAGAAAATTTTCTGATTTTCTTTGTGGATGCACCTATTAGAGCAGGTGCAAAACTTGACCTACTCTTAGGAAATAAGGCAGGGCAGGTGACTGAGGTGTCAGTGGGGGAGCACTTTGGGGCCAGCGACCAAAATTCTATTAGATTTAAAATAGTGATGGAAAAGGATAGACCAGATCTAAAAGTTGAAGTTCTAAATTGGAGAAAGGCTAATTTTGACGGTATTAGGTAAGAACTTCCAAAAGCTGATTGGGGGGCAGATGTTCGCAGGTAAAGAGATGGCTGAAAAATGGGAAGCCTTCAGAAATGAGATAATGAGAATCCAGAGACAGTATATTCTTGTTCGGGTG
>NW_025131163.1:0-1140 GCF_004010195.1 Chiloscyllium plagiosum
GCTCTGTTTCCTGGCGTTTACTATTCCCGATTACACCGACATTTCTTTTCACTCCCTCCCCTTCAATGGGCTACTCCTCCACATTTATATCCTCAGTTTGCTTATCCTCCGCACAACCATCGTTTTCATAAGCACTTAGAATGCTGGGTAACTGTTCAAATGGCGGGAAAGAGTAAGTGCAGGATTCTCCTGTGGTCGTTCCGCTGGGAAATTAAAATAATACCATTTGGTTATTGCTGAGGCGACGACGTATCAGATGCATGCAGAGAGGTGCAGGGCTCTGGCACAGAGTCTGCCTCTGTTGCAAAGAAAGGAAGGTGGGAAAGGAGGAGAGGTTTAGTCATTGGGGACATAATAGTGAGATGGTCAGGTAGAACGAACGAGACATACAGTTGGTGTGATGCGTCTCAGGTGGCACGGTCTGTCATGTGACAGATCATGTCTTTGCGGTGCATAAAGTTGAGGTTCCAAACCGTGGTCCATGTAATTACCAACAGCATAGGTAGAAAGAGAGATAGGAATGTCAGGCAGAATTTCAGGCAGCTCTGGTGGAAGCTAAGACATAGAACAAACAGCGTTGTCATCTTTGGTTTCTCTTCTGTGCCACGTGATAGCGACGCAATGAACAGGGGGAGAAATATCAACTGAAAACGAAGCTGAGAGGATGTTGCAGGAGGGAGTGTTTCAGGAAAATGTATAATTTTGGCTCATTCTGTGGAAGTTCAGACCTCCACAAACAGGACGGACATCACTTCAACCAGAAGAGTATGAAAGTCCTGGGTGGGAAACATTTCAGTGGCATTTGGGTGGGTTGAAACTATCAAAGCAGGAGAATGGAATCCTAAGGTGTCGATCGATTGCAAAGGAGTATGAGAGTAGGGAGTGCGTGGAGAGGACTTCACGGTCACAGTAATGTGCAGTCCGGGAGAAAACTGCTTTAATGTGTGTCTACTTCAACGCCAGAAAAATCCGAATTAAGGTGTGTGAAATTGACATGAGGATAGGTAATTAGGACTTCGAAGTTGTGATCATTTTGTGGACATGGATAGTGCAGTTTCACGAATGGGTGTTGCAGATTCCAGGATTTAAATCTTCGTTATGAACAGGAGAGTAAGTAAAATGGGGGAGGTGTGGCCTTGT
>NW_025131164.1:0-1140 GCF_004010195.1 Chiloscyllium plagiosum
CTGGTTGAAACAGCTGATGTGCATGCTGAGGGGCAGATGGGAGGCAGACAGCGTGATAGATAGTATCTTCAAAGAAGTGTTCACATCTCAAGTTAAATAAGTTAGAATATTAATTCATTTGCAGGATTTGGGCAACCCTGGCTGGCCAGCATTTATGGCCCATCCCTCCGTGCTCTATGGAGTGTGATGTGGGTTGTCGTTTTGAAACGTTGCAGTCCATAAGCTATACGTTCACTAACAATGCCAGGAGGCAACGAATTCCTGGGTGACTGTCAGAAGAAGTAAGCAGGGAATACAGGTGTCGTCCTTCTCTCAGTCAGGTATAGCGTTTTGGACACCACCAGGCAAAGATTGCCTCCCAGGGGAAAATAGCAGCAATAGCCAGTTTTGGGTAACTACAACTGGCTCTGTAGTAAAGTAGACTGAGAAAGTATAAGCAAGCAATTGTTCCAGGTGAATGACGTGGGCACAAACAGGCATGTATGTGGGCTTGAGTGAGACTTCAGGATGATGTGCTGTTTCTCTGGTGCCAGTTTTAAAAAAATCCCATAAATCTTTCTGAAATTTCTCAAAAGGGAGATTGAGCAACCAATGGCCATTGCACACATTGATCCAAATGAGGAAGGTAGATCATCACCATTGGGGATGACTGGCTTCCACTCTCCAGGTGAGTCCATACCTGGCTGCACAGAATTTCACAGTACTGTTACACTTGGGTTCGTCACGCCAAGGAATGGCTGTGGCATTTGTGTGGTAGTGTGTTATTAAGACTGTTGTCACCTGGCTTCCACTCCTACCAGTAGTCACTAGGGAAATGTTTGATGCCTGTTTGGATGCACTTCTTCCACTTTGTATAGTCTTGGACCGAGCGTTCTCAAGTGTCTTTGGGAATGCCACACTTCACCAGTGAGGCCTTGAGAGTATGGTGGAAGCCTTTCCTCTGTTCATCTGTGGCACTGCTGTCGTTTTGAAACCAAAAGTAAATAGCAGCTTAAGGCGTCCAGTGTCGGTCATGTGGATGAGGTGTCCAGACCATTGTAGCTGATCAAGAGTGATCAATGCCTGGATGCTGGTGAAAATAGCCTCGTCGAGGACACCGGTGTTCATGTGGCGTTCTTCCCAGCGTATTCACTTGATCTT
>NW_025131165.1:0-1140 GCF_004010195.1 Chiloscyllium plagiosum
GTCCCGGAGTGTGTGTGATAGAATCCCAGAGACCCCCCGAGTGTGTGTGAGAGATTGGGAATCCCAGAGAGTCCCCGAGTGTGTGTGAGAGATAGGGAATGCCAAAGAGTCCGCGAGTGTGTCTGAGAGGCAGGGAATCCCCGAGTGTGCGAGCGAAAGGGAATCCCCGAGTCTCTTGAGAGATAGTGAATCCCAGAGCCTGGGTGAGAGACAGTGAATCCCCGAGTGTGTGTGAGAGATAGGGAATCCCCGAGTGTGTGTGAGAGATAGGGAATTCCAGATATTTCCCGAGTATATGTGAGAGATAGGGACTTTCAGAGAGTTCCCGAGTATATGTGATTGATAGGGAATCCCAGCGTGTCCCCGAGTATATGTGATTGATAGGGAATCCGAGACTGTCCCCGAGTGTGTGTGAGAGATAGGGAATCCCAGAGAGTCCCCGAGTGTGCATGAGAGATAGGGAATCCCAGAGAGTTCCCGAGTGTGCATGAGAGATAGGGACTCACATAGAGTCCCCGAGTGTGAGAGATAGGGAATCCAAGCGTGTGTGTGAGAGGTAGGGAATCCCAGAATGTCCCCGAGTGTGTGTGAGAGAATCCCAGAGAGTCCCCGAGTGTGTGTGAGAGATAGGAAATCCCAGAGAGGACCCGAGTGTGTGTGATGGATAGGGAATCCCATAGTGACCCCGAGTGTGTATGAGTGGTAGGGAATCCCAGGGTGTCCCCGAGTGTGTGTGATTGAATCCCAGAGAGTCCGCGAGTGTGTGTAAGAGATAAGGAATGCCAGAGAGTCCGCGAGTGTGTCTGAGAGACAGGGAATCCCCGAGTGCGTGCGAGAGAAAGGGAATCCCCGAGTGTGCGAGTGAAAGGGAATCCACGAGTCTGGTTGAGAGATAGTGAATCCCAGAACCTGGGTGAGAGATAGTGAATCCCCGAGTGTGTGTGAGAGATACGGAATCCCAGAGTGTCTCGGAGTCTGTGTGATAGAATCCCAGAGAGTCCCTGAGTGTGTGTGAGAGATAGGGAATCCCAGAGTGTCCCCGAGTGTGTGTGAGAGATAGGGAATCCCAGAGTGTCCCAGAGAGTGTGTGAGAGATAGGGAATCCCGGAGAGTTCCTGAGTGTGTGTGAGAGATAGGGAA
>NW_025131166.1:0-1140 GCF_004010195.1 Chiloscyllium plagiosum
TTTGGCTGAATGAATCAGAACGTTGTGAACACTACACATAGTGGTGAGATCCAGAAAAGACAGGGGAAATTAATACAATTAATCTGCCACAGAATAACCTCTGTGATTATAATAAATAGATCTGCCGTCACCACAACCATGAGATTCCGAGTAAACAGGTCCTTCTCCTGTTTAAGATACCCCTTAAAATTCATGTCTTCGAATAAGTTATTGTCATCTGATATAATATAGACAATAGGTGCAGGAGTAGGCCATTCTGCCCTTCGAGCCAGCACCACCATTCATTATGATCATGGCTGATTATCCTCAATCTGTATCCTGTTCCTGCCTTATCCCACTATCCTTAAGAGCTCTATCCAACTCTTTCTTAAAAGTATCCAGAGACTTGGCTTCCACAGCCTTCTGGACAGAGCATTCCACACACCCACCACTCTCTGGATGAAGACGTTTCTCTTCAACTAATTTCTAAATGGCCTACCCCTTATTTTTAAACTGTGTCCTCTGGTTCGGGACTCACCCATCAGCGGAAACATGCTTCCTGCCTCCAGAGTGTCCAATCCTTTAATAATCTTATACGTCTCAATCAGATCCCCTCTCAGCCTTCTAAACTCAAGGGTATACAAGCCCAGTTGCTCCAACCTTTCAAGTAAGATAGTCCCACCATTCCGGGAATTGACCTTGTGAATCCAAGCTGTACTCCCTCAATAGCCAGAATGTCCTTCCTCAAATTTGGAGACCAAGACTGCACACAATATTCCAGGTGCGGTCTCACCAGGGCCCTGTACAGCTGCAGAAGAACCTCTTTACTTCTCTACTCAATTCCTCGTTATGAAGGCCAGCAAGCTATTAGCTTTCTTCACTGCCTGCTGTACCTGCATGCTTGATGAGTCAAAATTAACTTCATTTAATTTGTCATGATAAAAGCGGGTACATCAGCATCAGGTCAGGATGGACTGAATGGAAACAGACCAAGTAAAGTATTGCTGAAAATACATTTGCAATCAAAAGACACAGATTTTAAAAAAGTATGTGATTTAATCTTTATAATGGAGCATGTTGTCCTCTAAATTCTCGAATTTACATTCTCACCTGTTTACCTGTATTCACAATGTTCCATGTTCATCATTAATTTATTTGCTT
>NW_025131167.1:0-1140 GCF_004010195.1 Chiloscyllium plagiosum
AGAGGGCAGTGGCTGTGATGTCGGCCAGAACAACATTGGATTGATCATGTTTGGAGTCCCAAAACAAAGAGATTTTCAGTGGGAGATCTTTGTGACATGGAGGATTTGGGGCTCAGATCAGCCTCAAAGATAAGGCCAAGATAGCAAGGAGTCTGATACTAAATAAAAGCTGAAAAAGCTGTGGTTGCTGTAAATGAGAAACAGAAACAGAAATTGCTGGAAAAACTCAGCAGGTCTGGCACCATCTGTGGAGAGAAAGCAGAGTTAACATTTTGGGTCAAGTGAACCTTTTTTAGAACTGTTCTGTTTTTGTAAAGAGTCTGGTTGAGCAGCAGACAGTGCTCAGGGAGAGGATGAAGTTTTTAGTGGGATCTGCAAAGGATGGCTTTGATCTTCCCAATGTGTTTCCCAGTGAGCCTGGCTCCTCAGTCCTGACTGCTATTAGCTGCTGTGATTGTCACTGATTGGACACTTATTATTAGAGATTCTGACCACAGCAGAAAGCCCCAGTGTAAAAAATAACTGCAAAGACTGTCAGATCGCAAGGTTGAAACTTCACCAAGAGAGGAAGTGAAAGAAGGAGCTCGGAGCAGCTGGGCGTTTGTTACTGAGACGGGAGAAAACTGAACTGTCTGCACTCCCTGGAATCTGACAGCACATAAGGATATTAAAACTAGGAGCAGGAGTAGGCTATCTGGCCCCTCAAGCCCGCTCCGCCATTCAGTAAGATCATGGCTGATCTTTTCATGGCCTCAGCTCCCCCTACCCGCCCCCTCACCCTAATTCTTTTACTGTTCAAAAAATATCCACCTTAGCTTCAAAAACATTTACTGAGAAAACCTCAACAACTCTGCTTGGCAGGGAATTCCATAGATTCACAACCCGCTGGGTGAAGAAGTTCCTTCTCAATCCAATCCGAAATCTGTTCCCCCTAGCACAGGAAGAGACCATTCAGCCCATCATGTCTGTGAGTGATCCAGTTAATCCCACTGCCCCTCTCTCTCCATAACCCAGCAAATCTTTCCTTTTCAGCTCAATCTCTAGTTGCCTGTTGTAAACCTGGGTCCACAGCAGGGTCTTTTCCCTAACCTGGGCTCAAAATTGGCATCTCATTCATTCATTCATTGGGAGACAAACTGC
>NW_025131168.1:0-1140 GCF_004010195.1 Chiloscyllium plagiosum
TGATTCTCTAGTTTAGCTCCACTGTGCACTAGTCCTTCCATTCAGTATTTCCCTGCAACAATTCTCCCATTTAGTCGTCCACTGACAGAATTATCTATTCTTGTTCTGCTCCAGGTATATTCCAAGTATAAACAGCACCAGTGCCAAACTTTTGTAATCAGGAATAGATTCTTGTTGTACTTTTGAGACTGGTGTCATAATTTCAAATTTGTGTGTTGCGGCAGTAGAATTACCATTTGGGTAGAGAACTGGCTCGAAGGTAGAAGACAGAGGGTGGTGGGGGAGGGTTGCTTTTCAGACTGGCGGCCTGTGACCAGCGATGTGCCACAAGGATCGGTGCTGGATCCATTGTTGTTTTGTCATTTATATCAATGATTTGAATGTGACCATAGGACGAATGGATAGTAAGTTTGCAGATGACAGTAAAATTGCAGGTGTGGAGGACAGTGAAGATGGTTACTGCAGAGGACAACGGGATCTTGATCAGATGGGCCAATGGGCTGAGGAGTGGCAGATGGAGATTAATTTCGATAAATGGGAGGTGCTGCATTTTGGAAAGGCAAAAGAGAGCAGGATATATACACTGAATGATAAGGTACTAGGGATGTTGCTAAACAAATAGACCTGGAGTGCAGCTTCATAGATCGTACTAGGGATGTTGCTAAACACATAGACCTGGAGTGCAGCTTTATAGATCGTTGAAGGTGGACTAACATTTCGTTAGGATACTGAAGAAGGCGTTTTTCATTTTTGCCTTTATTGCTCAGTTAATTGTGGAAAGGTGTTGGGAGATCATGTTGAGGCTATTTTCCATGGAGCATCAGTGGCTGAGTGTTAACCTCACAGAGGTTCACAAATTCATGAAGGAACTCAATAGGGTGAAAAGGCAAGGTGATTTCCATGTGGTGCGGGAGTCCACAAGCAGATGGCATATGTTAAAGTTGACAGGGGAAACTAAAAGGGACCGAAGAGGAACATTTTTCACGCAGAGGGCACTGTGTGCATGAGCCGCCAGAGGACGTAGTGGAGGCTGGTACAATTAGAACATTTAAAAGGCATCTGGGTGGGTGTATGAATTAAAAAGGGTTCAGAGGAACATGGGCCAACTTCTGACAAATAGGATGAGATTGACATCGGATA
>NW_025131169.1:0-1140 GCF_004010195.1 Chiloscyllium plagiosum
AGGGAGCAGGAGGGCAGCACTCTATTGGGGATAGACTGGAGGGAGCAGGAATGCAATACTCTATTGGGGATATACTGGAGGGAGCGGGAGGGCAGCACTCTATTGGGGATATACTGGAGGGAGCAGGAGGACAGCACTCTATTGGGGATGTACTGGAGGGAGCTGGAGGACATCCGTCTATTGGGGATATACTGGAGGGAGCAGGAATGCAGCACTCTATTGGGGATATACTGGAGGGAGCAGGAGGGCAACACTCTGTTGGGGATATACTTGAGGGTGCAGGAGGGCTGCACTCTACTGGGGATATACTGGAGGGAGCAGGAGGACAGCACTCTATTGGGAATATAGTGGAGGGAATAGGAGTGCAGCACTGTATTGGGGATGTACCGGAGTGTGTACGAGTGCAGCATTCTATTGGGGATGTACTCCAGGGAGCAGGATGACAGCAGCACTCTATTGGGGATATACTGGAGGGAGCAGGAGGGCAACACTCTGTTGGGGATATACTTGAAGGTGCAGGAGGGCTGCACTCTATTGGGGATATACTGGAGGGAGCAGGAGGACAGCACGCTATTGGGAATAAAGTGGAGGGAATAGGAGTGCAGTACTCTACTGGGGGTATACCGGAGGGATCAGGAGGGCAGGACTCTATTGGGGATATACTGGAGGGAGCAGGATGACAGCACTCTATTGGGGATATACTGGAGGGAGCAGGAGGACAGCACTCTATTGGGAATATAGTGGAGGGAATAGGAGGACAGCACTATATTGGGGATATACTGGAGGGATCAGGAGGGCAGGACTCTATTGGGGATATACTGGAGGGAGCAGGATGACAGCACTCTATTGGGGTATACCGGAGGGAGCAGGAGGGCAGCACTCTACTGGGGATATACTGGAGGGAGCAGGAGGGCAGCACTCTATTGGGGATATACTGGAGGGAGCAGGAGGGCAACACTCTGTTGAGGATATACTTGAGGGAGCAGGAGGACAGCACTCTATTGGGAATATAGTGGAGGGAATAGGAGTGCAGCACTCTATTGGGGATATACCGGAGGGTGTACGAGGGCAGGACTCTATTGGGGATATACTGGAGGGAGCAGGAGAGCAGCAGCACTCTATTGGGGATATACTGGAGGG
>NW_025131170.1:0-1140 GCF_004010195.1 Chiloscyllium plagiosum
AATGGGGGCCGCTCATGTACCTGTCCTTTCCTTCATAAATGGGTCTCTCTCATGCACCTGTCCTTTCATTAATGAATTGAGGTCTCCCATGTACCTGTGATTTGCTTAATGAATGGGGACTCTCATATAACTGTATTTTCCTTTATGAATGGGAGCCTCTCATGTACTTGTCCTTTTCCTTAATGAATGGGTGACTTTCATGTGCCTGTCCTTTCCTTAATGAATTGGTCACTCGCATGTACCTGCCCTTTCCTTAATGAATGGGTCGCTCTCATGCACCTGTCCTTTCCTTAATGAATGGGTCACTCGCATGTACCTGTCCTTTCCTTAAGGAATGGGTCGCTCTCACGTACCTATCCTTTCCTTAATGAATGTGGGTCTCTCATGTACCTGTCCATTCCTCAATGAATGGAGGTCTCCCATGTACCTGTTGTTTGCTTAATGAATTGGGTTCTCCAACGCACCTATCCTTTCCTTAATGAATGGGTCGCTCTCATGTACCTGTACTTTCCTTAATGAATGGGTCGCTCTCATGTACCTCGCCTTTCCTTAATGAATGGGGGTCTCTCATGTACCTGTACTTTCCTTAATGAATGGGTCGATCTCATGTACCTGTCCTTTCCTTAATTAATGGGTCGCTCTCATGTACCCGTCCTTTCCTGAATGAATGGTTCGCTCTCATGTACCTGTCCTTTCCTTAATGAATGGGGGCCTCTCATGTACCTGTCCATTCCTTAATGAATGGAGGTCTCCCATGTACGTGTCGTTTGCTTAATGAATTGGGTTCTCCAATGTACCTGCCATTTACTTAATGAATGGGTCACTCGCATGTACCTGTCCTTTCCTTAATGAATGGGTGCCTCTCATGTACCTGCCCTTTCCTTAATGAATAGGTGACTCTCATGTACCTGTCCTTTCCTTAATGAATGTGGGTCTCTCATGTACCTGTCCTTTCCTTAATGAATGGGGGTCTCTCATGTACCAGTCCATTCCTTAATGAATGGAGGTCTCCCATGTACCTGTCGTTTGCTTAATGAATTGGGTTCTCCAATGTACTGGTCCTTTCCTTAATGAATGGGTCGCTCTCATGTACCTGTGCTTTCCTTTATGAATGTGGGTCTCTCATGTACCTGTCTTTTC
>NW_025131171.1:0-1140 GCF_004010195.1 Chiloscyllium plagiosum
TCCTTTCCACCTATCACTCCAACCTCCTCCCTGACCTATCAAGTCTTCAAGGAATTCTCTGGCATGTCTTTGTCTTGCCTGTGCTCGGATGACGACATCGCTCCAGTTGGACTTGTGCCCGTTATTAACTATATGGTTCGAAATGAGAGGGTGCTGGAGTTGTCAAGCAGTGGAGAGCTGATGTTTGCGCACTCGTATGGTCAGTTCTTTTCCTATTTGTCCTATGTATTGGTTTTCACAGTCATGGCATGGTATCTTGTAGCTGACGTTCGTCCTGTGGCATATGATTGTCCCGTTTGTAGCTTTTGTGAGGAGCTGGTGGAAGGTGTTTACTGGTTTGTGGGCCACTAGAATCCCAGAGGTCTGAGAAGTTGGATCATTATCTTTTATATGTCTTTGATGGATGGTATGGTTGCTATCATGTCTGGTCGAGTCGTATTATCTCTTTGGATTTGACCCATCAATACCAGAGGATAGTGCTCTTAGCGTACGCATTTCGTTTACATCCTTTATAAAGATGCTCCTGCTGTGCCTTCTTGAGCTCTGGGTAGTTTCATTGTGCCCTTGCCCATTTAAATAATGTCCAAATGCACCTTACATAGGCAATTAGTGGTTTGGAGGTCGTAGGTGTTTATAGCATTCGGGAGCTGCATGGACACCAGGGATGGGTCAAGAGAGGGGGACAGTTGACAGCACTGCACGACGATCTGACGATACCTAGCACTGTAGAGGTTGGACGAGGACACAATATTCTTGAGTGTAATCGGACGATACAGTCAGCTTACGGTATAGGAAAAGGAGAAGGTTAGGTAGATGATGTTGATTTGAGGGAATGGAGGAGGTTACAAAACCCGCGACGGCTCTGGAGGCTCCAACCAAATACAAATTTGGGATAATGTTTAGGAAGAAAGAAGTTCATAGTTCTGAGAGGTTAAAGAATTAGCAAGAATTCGTCGGAAGTGAGAGGTTGAAGACACAGATAGCCGTCGGGACTACAAGTGGTTTCAGCAAACAAATGTATGTTCCACACGCATGGATGGTTTTCGTGGCTGTAGAAAGTTCGGGATCGACGAAGGCTGGTAGTGAGTGGAGGAGGTCAGAGTTGTGGACTGTTGTAATGATGGGAAGAAGTCACAAAGA
>NW_025131172.1:0-1140 GCF_004010195.1 Chiloscyllium plagiosum
ATTCTCTGTCACTGACGATTGCTGATGCACCCTTACTGAGTGCATTTCAGATTGGAAGACACAGATTGCTGGTGTCTCAGGGAGTCACGCTATATGTGGATTGGACAGGAAACTGGATATGAAATCTAATTGTGGCTTTGATTCGATTGACTACTAGAACAGACTGAACATGTTTAACAGGCTGTATAGACCCCTCATTCTTTCTTCAGCGTTATTCCCATTCCAATTGTTCAGTAACTAATATTTTTCTAACTTCCTCTGCTGAATTCCCCTACTCTTGTAACACATGATCTAACCTTTCCCTTCTCTCGGCAGATGTTGCATGACCTTATCACATTCCTCTGAATGGCCTGTGTTTATTTCAGCGAGAATTACATCTCCCTATTTCTGTTTCTGTGAGAGGAAACATTCTTCAATTCGACTCTTTGATATTATGTTTGTTCACACAGAAAGGAGGCATTGTTCTGTCCAAATTCAAAACATGCTCAGAAGTGCATCAATATATTGCGATGATTTTAAAAATAAAATATCTTAAACATAATGAAATTCATGATGAAAACACGAGACGCAATTCGATCTGTAAGGGGCCGGAATTCAGTCATGCGAGGTGAAAGTGAGGACTGCAGATGCTGGAGATCAGAGCCACGATGAGAGTAATACAGGAAAAGCAAAGCAGGTCAGGTAGCATCCGAGAAACCGGACAATCAAGAATTTCCGGCAAAAGACAGTCATCAGCAATGAGGCTGGCAGCCTCCAGCGTAGACAGGTAAATGGGAGGGAGTGATGCTACGGACAAGGTAGCTGAGAGCGCAATAGATGTATGGAGGTGGGGGTAAAGGTGATTGGTCGGAGTCGACGGTGTCGCGGATAGGCGGGAACTGGGATTAGCTGGTCGGAGGCGGCAATCAGGCAAATAGTAAAGCCACATTGATTCTCTGGGTTTGGAGGTTCCAGAGGCGGACGATCAGGCGTTTTTCCTCAAGGCATTGGGTGGTGAGTGAGTGGTGATAGAGAAGTTCCTGGTCCTGCATGTCCTCGGCAGATTCGGAGGGGGAATTCGATTCTCCCTCCGCCAGTTGTTGTTTTGTATGTTGCTCCTGACCCATCAAACACAGATCTGAGTGAATGCACAAACAACCT
>NW_025131173.1:0-1140 GCF_004010195.1 Chiloscyllium plagiosum
GCGTCAGGTGTGACGGTGATGGAGTTAGTGTGAGTGCGTCAGGTGTGACGGTGATGGGGTGAGTGAGTGGGTCTGGGTGAATTTGAATGATTGAGTGTGAGGGGATCAGTGTGACGGTGCTGGAGCGAGTGTGAGAACATCAGTATGACGGTGATGGTGTGAGTGTGAGTGACTTAGGGTGTGGGTGATGGAGTGAGTGCGAGCTCGTCAGGATGATGGTGATGGAGTGAGTGTAAGGGCATCAGTGTGAAGTTGATAGAGTGAGTTCCATAGGGTCAGGATGACGGAGATGATGCGAGTGTGAGGGTGTCAGGGAGACGGAGATGGAGTGATTGTGAGGGAATCAGGGTGACGGTGATCGCCTGAGTGTGAGGGTGCAGTGTGACTGGGATCGCGTGAGTGTGAGGGGGTCATGGTGACAGTGATGGAGCGAGTCTGAGGGGGTTAGGAAGACGGTGATGGAGTGAGTGTGAGGGGATCAGGATGACTGTGATGGAGTGAGTGTGAGGGGATGAGTGTGACGGTGATGAAGTGAGTGTGAGTGGATCAGAGTGACTGTGATCGAGAGAATGTGAGGGGACAGCGTGAGGATGATGGGGTGAGTGTGAGGGGGTCAGGTTGACGATGATGGAGAGAGTGTGAGGGGGACAGGGTTAGGATGATGGAGTGAGTGTGAGGGCGTCAGGGTGACGGTGACTGAGTGAGTGTGAGGGGATCAGGGTGACTGAGATGGTGTGAGTGTGAGGGCATGAGTGTGACGTTGATGGAGAGAGGGTGAGGGGACCAGTGTGATGGTGTTGGAGTGAGTCTGTGTGGGGTCAGGCTGATGTACATGGAGTGAGTGTGAGGGGGTCAGAGTGAAGGTGAGGAAGTGATTGTGAGGGTGTCAGGGTGACACTGATGAAGTGAATGTGAGGAGGTCAGGGTGACCCTGATGGTGTGAATGGGAGGGAGTCAGGGTGATGGTGATGGAGTGATGTGAGGTGGTCATGGAGCCGGTGATGGAGTGAGTGTGAGAGGGCAGGGTGATGATGAAGGAGTGAGTGTGAAGGGGTCAGGGTGACGGTGATGGAGAGGGTGTGAGAGGGTCAGGGTGACGGTGATGGAGTGATTGNNNNCAGGGTTACAGTGATGGAGTGA
>NW_025131174.1:0-1140 GCF_004010195.1 Chiloscyllium plagiosum
AAGTGTTAACAACTCTCTGTCAAATGTGTGGGTTACATTTGTTTTTACCTGAATTCCATTGAAGTTAGTGAAATGACACGTTCCATTTACTTATTTTCATTTCCTGTCTCGAATTAATTCCCCGGATGCATCAGTTCACAATAACTCAGGACTGCACTGAAATCCCATTCATTCAGTGAGTGTCTTGTTCCCAAGCTCACAGGATCGTTTCGCCTCACATGCAATGGATTATCCAGTAATTTATCAGATCGAACGGATTTACTACCCAGTCCTTGTGGTGATTGCTATGCCAGGTAATTATAATCAGACAAAGCAGTTAGATATGCAAATCATTTTTGCTTCCTTTTGCGGTCCAGCTGCTTGCCTCACATTGTTTCTTGTTTGTTTTAAGTTCCTCGTTGTATTAGTTCTTGCTTACCTATTACCATTACCTGTTTGTCATGGATCAGTACATCTGCTCAACAATGTCTGCTGATTAAGGCGCAAGGCGTAATATGCATCTTCCCTTCATAAGCATTACTGATCTTTTGACTTTGATAACGTTTTGACCGAACGGGTGTGTAAAATTGACAATGAATTGGAATACATTTGAATGTACACAGATCGTCCACATTTCTGATGATCCTATTGTTCGACTTTATTTCAAAGGAATCTGCCATGCAGTCGGTTATGCTCCATGTATGTTCAATATTTCTTCATATTATTTGTGGAGAGGAGCTGACAAACAACAGGGCTCCAGTCGCTAGACTGGGAGAATGAGAGAGAGAGAGAAAGAGAGAGAATATGCCTAGCTGCTTGTAAAATGTCAGTGTAATTTCGAGAAACAGAAATGGAGAAAAACAAAGAGGGAGGGAGAAATAGTTTGAAAGAGACTTTGTGAGCATACTACCAGTCCTGCTAGAAATCAAAGCTTTTCACTGTATTTTGGTTACAGGTGACAATAATAATAACCAAACGGTTTAATATTGATAAGTGTGAGGTCTTGCATTTTGGAAAGTCAAATCAAGGCAGGAGTTTCATGGTAAATGGTTTGGCTTTAAGGAGTGTAGTGGAATTCAGTTCTCTGAAAGTACAGCCACAAGTAGAATGAAGGGGGTGTACTTTCCAACAGTGAAGAGGGTTTTGGCATACTGGCCATCA
>NW_025131175.1:0-1140 GCF_004010195.1 Chiloscyllium plagiosum
CTGCTTCGCTGCTTGCGAAGACCTTTGCATCCTTGCTCTCCACCAGAGTCGTAAATGAGGACTGGAGGGAAGCAAATGCAATTCCTCTCTTCAGAAAAGGAAATAGGGAAATCCCTGGCAATTACAGACGAGTCAGTCTCACATCTGTCGTCTGCAAAGTGTTAGAAAGGATTCTGAGAGAGAGGATTTATGACCAGCTGGAACAGCTCGGCTTGATTAAAGGCAGTCAGCACGGGCTTTGTGAAGGGCAGGTCATGCCTCACAAATCTTATTGAGTTCTTTGAGGATGTTATTAGACAAGTTGATGAGGGTCGAGCGGTGGATGCTGTGTTTCTGGACTTCAGTAATTATTTAATAAGGTTCCTTATGGTAAGCTCGTTCAGAAGGTCAGCAGAAATGGAATACAGCGAAAGTTAGCTCTCTGGATACAGAATTGGCTGGTCGACAAAAGACAGCCCGTGTTAGTGGAAGGAAAATATTCTGCCTAGAAGTCAGTGGTGAGTGGTGTTCCACAGGGCTCTGTTCTTGGGACTCTACTCTTTTTAATTTTTATTAATGATTTGGATGAGGAGATTGAAGGATGGGTTAGTAAGTTTGCAGACGACAAAAAGGTTGGAGGTATCATTGACAGTATAGAGGACTGTTGTAGGTGCAGTGTGACATTAGCTAAAAATGTATTGCTGGAAAAGCGCAGCAGGGCAGGCAGCATCAAAGGTTAAAGGGCTTATGACCGAAACGTCGATTCTCCTGCTTCTTCGATGCTGCCTGATCAGCTGCGCTTTTCCAGCAAAACATTTTTAAGCTCTGATCCCCAGCATCTGCAGTCCTCGCGTTTTCCCTGCAGCGTGACATTGACAGGATGCAGAGATGGGCTGTGAGGTGGCAGATGGAGTTCACCTGGATAAATGCGAAGTGATGCATTTTGGAAGGTCGAACTTGAAAGTTGAGTGCAGGATTAAATATAGGATTTTTGGCAGTGTGGCGGAACAGCGGGATCTCGGTGTGCAGGTAGAATATATCACTTAAAATTGCCACCCAGGTGGACAGGGTTGTTAAGAAGTCATATGGTGTGTTGGCTTTCATTAACAGGGGGATTGAGTTTAAGAGCCGTGAGATCTTGTTACAGCGACACGGTGGCAT
>NW_025131176.1:0-1140 GCF_004010195.1 Chiloscyllium plagiosum
CTGATTATGTGGTGCTCCCTGATTATTGACTGTGCGACAGTGTGGCAAACTCTCAGTGCTGAACCTCTGACAGTGTGGTGCTCCATCATTACTGTCACTCCCAGAGTGCAGCATTCCCACAGTACTGGCCCTCCGACAGTAAGGCACTCCCTCAGCACTGACTGACCAATAGTGCAGCACTCCCTCAGTACTGACCCTCTGACATTGCAGCACTCCCTCAGTACTGACCCTCTGACATTGCAGCACTCCCTCAGTTCTGATCCTTGGACATTGCAGCACTCCCTCAGTACTGACCATTTGACAGTGTGGCACTTGCTCAGTGCTAACTCTAAGACAGTGCAGCACTCCCTCAGTACTGACCTGCTGAAGTGTAGCACTTGCTCAGTACTGACCCTCTGACAGTGCAGTACTCCCTTTGAACTGACCATTTGACAGTGCAGCAGTCTGCTCGTACTGACTGTCTGACAGTGTAGCGCTTCCTCAGTACAGACCCTCTTACAGTGTAGCGCTTCCTCAGTACAGACCGCCAGACAGTGGAGTGCTCCCTCAGCACTGACCCACTGACAGCGCATCACTCCCTCAATATTGACCTTCCAATAGTGCAGCGATCCCTCACTACTGATCATCTGGTTGTGTGGTGCTCCCTGAGTACTGACCTTTCGACAGTGGCACTCTCTCAGAACTGACCCTCTGACAGTGTGGTATTTCTTGGTACCAAACCTCTGACAGTGTAGCACTCCCTTAGTTCTGACCCTCTGACAGTGCAGTGCTCTCTCAGCACTGACCCTTTGAAAGTGTAGCATTCCCTCAGTACTGACCGACCAACAGTGCAGCACTCCCTAGTAATGAACCTCTAACAGTGTAGCACTCCCTCAGTACTGACGGTCTGACAGTGCTGCGATCCCTCAGTACTGACCGTCTGACAGTGCAGAGCTCCCTCAGTACTGACCCTCTGATAATGCAGCACTCCCTCAGTACTGACCCTCTGACAGTGCGGCACTCCCTCAATACTGACCCTCTGATAGTGCAGCACTCACTCAGTACTGACCCTCTGACAGTACAGTATTCCCTTTGTACTGACCATTTGACAGTGCCGCACTCTGTTCATACTGACTGTCTGACAGTGTAGCGGTTCCTCAG
>NW_025131177.1:0-1140 GCF_004010195.1 Chiloscyllium plagiosum
AACCAATCGATATTCGGCTAATCAGGCAAATACGAAAAGCACTCCAGGTTTCAGAGACATCTCATGCTTACTGGCTACAGAACAGGCTTTTAAGTCAAAAGAATATTATCGCCTTATTCTTGCACGTTCCACACAACGTGCAAGTAACTTACAGCCTCCTGAACATCCACGATGTGGACATTCCAAACGAACCTTCCCATCAACTCTCCGTGTTAGAGCTCGGTTTGTCGGTCATCGACACAATCAGACACGTGCCATTGACATTCAGCTCTGCAGCAGTCATCACGACATCATCCTGTGACCCAAAGATGCTGTTAGCATCATCCCTGACTGTGGCCTGCATCATTATGAGAACTCTGATATTACATGGGTCAAGGGCTATGGCATGGTTATGCCCTGGACTCCATCCACGTCACTACAACAGGCCAAACTGTACAAAGGATGGAATCACCTGTAACATAGCAGGCCAGAATCTGCGCATCTGGAATCTGATAAAGCCCATCACTCTGTCCAGTGGTACCATTATTGAACCCATTCTCAGCTAAAGGAGACAAGAATATCTTGGCTGGTTCTCACCGGCGGCCTTGAGGAATGTTATCACATTGCTATAAGAAAGGATTCCCCAGCTTCCATATTTGCATATCTCATGAGAGCAATTGGCTGAATAAGCAAGCAGAAAGTCTCCGATACAGTCACATAGATGGGTTAACTCCAGGGTGAAAGAGGTCGGCACCGAGGGCAGGAGTCATTTGTGGACATTCCCATTTCAAACAGGTATGCTGTTTTGGAAAATGTAGGGGTGTGATGGATTCTCAGGGGAACGTAGCACGAACAGCCAAGTTCCTGGTATTGAGACTGGCTTTAATGCAACGAGGGGTACCGTCGGCTTCCAAGAGATCAATTGTGTTAGGGGATTCTGTAGTCGGAGGTACAGACAGATGTTTCTGTGGCCAGCAGAGAAAAAGCAGAATGGTTTGTTGTTTTCCTGGTGCCAGGATGTCTTCAAGAGGGTGCACAATGTTCTCATGGGGGACAGGGGCCAGCAGGAGGTCATTGGCCACATTGGAACCAACGACATTGGAAAGGAAAAGGTTGAGACTCTGGAGGGAGACTACAGAGAGTTAGGCAGAAATTTAAAGA
>NW_025131178.1:0-1140 GCF_004010195.1 Chiloscyllium plagiosum
GTTACTCATGGGTCTCTATGTTGACCTACTCAGCTTCAGCGGAGAACTACAATTTATTGATTCATTGCCCTTGTTATTGAAGTATTACCAGCATGGAGATCATTCTCTACTGTTCTGGTTACAAACTCCAATTCCTACCACTGTTTCCCTCCCATCCCTGGCCAATATCTGCGGCTGAAGCAGACAAGTCACACCTGTGGGTGATCCCTTTGACCATGAGCTGATTCATGACACCATATCCTGACCATTTCTAACTTGAAATACTCACCACTCCAGAATATATCTCACTGGTTTATTCCATCCCCTGTTTGAACCTTGAACTATGAAATACAGGCTTAAGGAAGCCAAAATCTGCCGCTGCGGCTCCGGATTCAAACCTGCCGAAACAAACCTGATTCGAATTCACACCAAACTCCCATCCATCTGTCATTCATGTGTATGCCGATGTATATTGCTATTGTCTCTGGCAATGCCTTTATTTTGACATTCTCAAACACTTTATCTCATCTGTCCATGAAACTTCTCTCGTTCTCTCCCTGTCGATTAACAAAAAGCCTGCCAATTGTTCTGATGTAAATTAATTTCCTCCATATGCGTTCCTTCTCAAACAATGAGTTTCGCATTTGACAATGCCTTTATTCAATGTTCTCATTCTTGTAAGTTTTCTGTCGAAGATCTCAATTCTACAGTTAGTCCCACTGCCCTGTCTTTCGCCTCATATTTCCACAACATCTTTTTAGTTAATTAACTGTCTGTTTCATGTGAATCTTTCTGTTCATCTGTATCTTTCCCTGGCCTTTGTTTTTGGCTCCCTACTGTATCGAGTGCAATCATTATGAAGCTGAAAAACAGTGAAATGGTGTGCGCCAGGCTGTTGTTCACTTCCCGGTATGTCCCATGTGATGGTCCATGGAAAGGGGTGTTTCAGAAGTTATGAGATACATCCTTGTAACTTGGTCTGTACCTGTATTTGACTCTCTCGGGGCGACCTTGCGATCAGAAGCACGAGAAAGCCCCTAGAGTAAAGGACCAGGCATCTAAATTGTGTGACAATGCTGTCATTTAAAAAAAAGTTATTTTCTCCTTTTTTTTTAAATAAGAAATCTTAAAGGCCAAAAAGCCTACTGAAAACGGCTCAAG
>NW_025131179.1:0-1140 GCF_004010195.1 Chiloscyllium plagiosum
GCTATGGGGCACAGAGACTGCTACAGGGGCACAGAGACTGCTACAATGGCACAGAGACTGCTATAGGGGCACAGAGACTGCTACAGGGGCACTGAGACTGCCAACGGGGCACACAGACTGCTATAGGGGCATAGAGACAGGTATAGGGGCACAGAGACTGCTGCAGGGGCACTGAGACTGCCAAAGGGGCACACTGACTGCTATAGGGGCACAGAGACTGCTACAGGGGCACTGAGACTGCCAAAGGGGCACACAGACTGCTATAGGGGCACAGAGACTGCTACAGGGGCACTGAGACTGCCAAAGGGGCACATAGACTGCTATAGGGGCATAAAGACAGCTATAGGGGCACTGAGACTGCCAAAGGGGCACAGAGACTGCTATAGGGGCACAGAGACTGCTACAGGGGCACAGAGACTGCTACAGGGGCACAGAGACTGCTACAGTGGCACAGAGACTGATACTGGGGCATGGAGACTGCTATAGGGGCTGTGAGACTGCTACGGGAACACAGAGACTGCTACAGGGGCACAGACACTGCTATAGGGGCACAGACACTGCTATAGGGGCACAGAGACTGCTACAGTGGCACAGAGACTGCTACAAGGGCTCGGAGACTGCTACAGTGGCACAGAGACAGTTACAGGGGCATAGAGACTGCGACAGGAGCACAGAGACTTCTATAGGGGCACTGAGATGCTGCAGGAGCACAGAGACTGCTATAGGGGCACAGAGACTGCTACAGGGGCACAGACACTGCTACAGCGGCACAGAGACTGCTACAGGAGAACAGAGACTGCTACAGGGCCACAGAGACTGCTACAGGAGAACAGAGACTGCTAGAGGGGCACAGAGACTGCTACAGCGGCACAGAGACTGCTACAGGGACACAGAGACTGCTGTAGGGGCACAGAGACTGCTGTAGGGGCACAGAGATGCTGCAGGAGCACAGAGACTGCTATAGGGGCACAGAGACTGCTACAAGGGCACAGAGACTGCTATCGGGGCACAGAGACTGCTATAGGGGCACAGAGACTGCTGTAGGGGCACGGAGACTGCTATAGGAGCACAGACACTGCTATAGCAGCACAGAGACTTCTACAGGGCCACAGAGACTGCTGTAGGGACACGGAGACTGCT
>NW_025131180.1:0-480 GCF_004010195.1 Chiloscyllium plagiosum
GGTGCCCCTGTAGTAATTGGGTTCGGGGTCCCCTGTAGTAATTGGGGTCGGGTACCCAGGTAGTAATTGGGGTCGGGTGCCCCTGGAGTAATTAGGGTCGGGGTCCCCTGCAGTTGTTGGGGTCGGAGTCCCCGGTAGTAATTGGGGTCGGGTGCCCCTGTAGTAATTGGGGTCGCGTGCCCCTGTAGTAATTGGGGTCGGGTACCCCGGTAGTAATTGGGGTCGGGTGCCCCTGGAGTAATTGGGGTCGGGTGCTCCTGCAGTGGTTGGGGTCGGAGTCCCCTGCAGTAATTGGGGTCGGGGTCCCCTGCAGTAATTAGGGTCGGGGTCCCCTGCAGGAATTGGGGTCGGGTCCCCTGCAGAAATTGGGGTCGTGTGCCCCTGTAGTAATTGGGGTCGCGTGCCCCTGTAGTAATTGGGGTCGCGTGCCCCTGTAGTAATTGGGGTCGCGTGCCCCTGTAGTAATTGGGGTCGCGTGCC
>NW_025131180.1:542-1140 GCF_004010195.1 Chiloscyllium plagiosum
GTCCCCTGCAGTAATTGGGGTCGGGGTCCCCTGCAGTAATTAGGGTCGGGGTCCCCTGCAGGAATTGGGGTCGGGTCCCCTGCAGAAATTGGGGTCGGGTGCCCCTGTAGTAATTGGGGTCGGGTGCCCCTGTAGTAATTGGGGTCGCGTGCCCCTGTAGTAATTGGGGTCGCGTGCCCCGGTAGTAATTGGGGTCGGAGTCCCCGGCTGTAATTGGGGTCGGGTGCCCCTGTAGTAATTGGGGTCGGGTGCCCCTGTAGTAATTGGGGTCGGAGTCACCGGCTGTAATTGGTGTCGGGTGCCCCTGTAGTAATTGGGGTCGGGTGCCCCTGCAGTGGTTGGGGTCGGGTCCCCCTGTAGTAATTGGGGTCGGAGTCCCCGGTAGTAATTGGGGTCGGGTGCCCCTGTGTTAATTGGGGTCGGGTGCCCCGGTAGTAATTAGGGTCGGGTGCCTCTGTAGTAATTGGGGTCGCAGTCCCCTGCAGTAATTGGGGTCGGGGTCTCCTGCAGTAATCGGGGTCGGGTGCCCCTGTAGTAATCGGGGTCGGAGTCCCCGGTAGTAATCGGGGTCGGGTGCCCCTGTAGTAATTGGGGTCGG
>NW_025131181.1:0-1140 GCF_004010195.1 Chiloscyllium plagiosum
TGGACCCAACACTGACCCTTGCAGCACACCATTCGTAACTGGACTCCAGGATGAACATTTCCCATCAACCACCACTCTGTATTCTTTCAGCAAGCCAATTACTGATCCAAACTGCTTTAACTCCCACAATCCCATTCCTCCGCATTTTGTACAATAGCCTACTGTGGGGAATCTTATCAAACGCGTTGCTGAAATCCATATACACCACATCAACCGGTTTACTCTCATCTACCTGTTTGGTCACCTTCTCAAATAACTCAATACGGTTTGTGAGGCACGACGTAACCTTCACAATACTGTGTGGACTATCCACAATCAAATTATTATTTTCCAGGTGATTATAAATCCTATCTCTTCTAACCTTTTCCAAACACTTTAAAAACTACTTAAGTAAGGCTCCCTGGTCTATAATTACCAGGGTTGTCTCTACTCCCATTCTTGAACAGGGAACCACATTTGCTATCCTCCAGTCTCCTAGCACTATTCCTGTAGACAATAACGATTTAAAGATCAATGCCAAAGCTTGGCAATCTCCTCTCTGGCTTCCCAGAGATTCCTAGGATAAACCTCATTCGGTCCAGGGGACTTATCTACTTTCTCACTCTACAGGATTTCTAATACCTCTTCCTTGTGAACCTCAATCCCACCTAGACTAGTTGCCTGGATCTCAGCATTCTCCTCGGCAACATTGTCGTTTTCTCGAGTGAATACCGTCGAAAAATATTCATTTTGTCCTTCCCCTATCTCATCTAACTCCTCACACAACTTCCCATTCCTATCCTTGATTGGACCTAATCTTACTCTTGTCATCCTTTTATTCCTTAAATACCTATTGAAAGTCTTAGGGTTTACTCTGATACTATCCGCCAACAAGTTCTCATGTCTTCTCTTGGCTCTTCTGAGCTCTCTCTTTCGGTCGTTTCTGGCTACCTTATAACGGTCAAGCGCCCTAACTAAGTCTTCACATCTCATCCTAACATAAGCCTCCCTCTTTCTCTTGACCAGAGATTCCACGTCCTTCGTAAACCACGGCTCCCGCGCTCTACAGGGTCCTCCCTGCCTGACAGGTACATACTTATCTCGGACACTCAGGAGCTTTTCCTTGACCAAGCTCCACATTCCTAATATGCCCAACCCCTG
>NW_025131182.1:0-1140 GCF_004010195.1 Chiloscyllium plagiosum
GTGAGGATATTCTCCCGGTGATCGGGGGGCGATCACAGTGAGGATATTCTCCCGGTGATCGGGGGGCGATGACAGTGAGGATATTCTCCCGGTGATCGGGGGGCGATGACAGTGAGAATATTCTCCTGGTGATCGGGGGGCAATGACAGTGAGGATATTCTCCCAGTGATCAGGGGGCAATGATAGTGAGGATATTCTCCCGGTGATCGGGGGGGCGATGACAGTGAGGATATTCTCCCGGTGATCAGGGGGCAATGACAGTGAGGATATTCTCCCCGTGATCAGGGGGCAATGACAGTGAGGATATTCTCCCGGTGATCAGGGGGCAATGACAGTGAGGATATTCTCCCGGTGATCGGGGGGCGATGACAGTGAGGATATTCCCCCGGTGATCGATGGGCGATGACAGTGAGGATATCCTCCTGGTGTCCGGGTGGCGATGACAGTGAGGATATTCTCCCGGTGATCGGGGGGCGATGACAGTGAGGATATTGTCCTGGTGATCGGGGGGCGATGACAGTGAGGATATTCTCCTGGTGACCCGGGGGGCGATGACAGTGAGGATATTCCCCCGGTGATCGGGTGGCGGTGACAGTGAGGATATCCTCCTGGTGACCGGGGGGAGGGCGGGGGGGGCGATGACAGTGAGGATATTCTCCCGATGATCGGGCGTTGACAGCGAGAATATTGTCCCGGTGACCAGGGGGCGATGATAGTGAGGATATTCTCCCAGTGATCGGGGGACGCTGACAGTGAGGATATTCTCCCGGTGATCAGGGGCGATGACAGTGAGGACATTGCCCCGTGATCGGGGGGTGGTGACAGTGAGAATATTCTCCCAGTGATCAGGGGGACGATGACAGTGAGGATATTCCCCCCGTGATCGGGGACGGTGGCAGTGAGGATATTCCCCCGGTGATCGAGGGGCGATGACGTGAGGATATTCTCCCGGTGATCGGGGGGCGATGACAGTAAGGATATTCTCCCGGTGATCGGGGGGCAATGACAGTGAGGATATTCTCCCAGTGATCAGGGGGCGATGATAGTGAGGATATTCTCCCGGTGATCAGGGGGCAATGACAGTGAGGATATTCTCCCAGTGATCAGGGGGCGATGACGTGAGGATATTCTCCCGGTGAT
>NW_025131183.1:0-1140 GCF_004010195.1 Chiloscyllium plagiosum
TACATCTGTCTTATATCCAGATGTTTCAGGTCCAGTGACCTTTCTTCAGAACAGCTGAAGTTCTGAAGAAGAGTCACTGGACCCAAAATGTGAACTCTGCTTTCTCCCAATGGATGCTGCCAGAACTACAGAGCAATTTGTTTTTGTTTCTGATTTCCAGCTTCCGCAATTGTTTAGTTTTTAGTATCATATTTTGCTATTGGTTGTCATTTGTCAGTGAACATATGCACATCAGACTGCAAAATATTCCTTAAAAAAGTGAAGAAAATAAAAATAAACAAAATGATATATCAAGGTAAGACTGTAAAGATCTTCACCCAACAGCAAAAGAAAGTTTCAACCTGTTTCCCAATGATATCCTTTACAAATACTCAATCTTAGGGAAACATCACTCCTATATTAACTCTTCAAATTTTTACTTAATTGAGTCGTTTCAGTTCTACTTTGTGGATGGCTGAGACAGTTTAATGACATCATTCCAAATCTACTATAACTGATTTTTTAATAAAAAACCATGCAGTTTCACTAGTATCTTGTAGAGAAGGAAATCCACTCTTACCTGGGCTGGCATGCAGGTGAGTCCACATTCAAGGGTGATTATGAAATGGCCCTGGGAACCCACCTTTTCAAGGGCAATTAGGGATGGACAAATGGTGGCTTTACAAGTGATACCCACATGAATTAGAAAGAATGGTGCCAATATTATTTTGGTCCTTACAATTTCAGGGGCAATCTAATTTGTTACTTCTCTGATTAAGGGCTATATACAAAATTATTGGATTACTTACAGTGTGGAAACAGGCCCCTCAGCCCAACAAGTCCACACCGACCCGCTAAAGTGCAACCCACCCAGACCCATTCCCCTACATCTACCCCTTCACCTAACACTAGGGGCAATTTAGCATGGCCAAATCACCTAACCTGCACATTTTTGCACTGTGGGAGGAAACCGGAGTACCCACAGACACGGGAACAATGTGCAAACTCCACACAGTCATTCACCTGAGGCGGGAATTGAACCCGGGTCTCTAGCACTGTGAGGCAGCAGTGCTAACCACTGTGCCACCATGCCGCCCACTAAGGAGTGTGGAGTTTTATTTAGAGATTATGGTTCAATTCCCTGACCTTCACGCTGGTGGG
>NW_025131184.1:0-1140 GCF_004010195.1 Chiloscyllium plagiosum
CACCTGTGCATCCAACAATGTCATTTCTTGTATGCATTGCTCCCGATGCGGTCTCCTCGACATTGGGGAGGCTGGACACTCCTCGCAGTGTCAAGTCACGGCGCTTGAGGGGATATCTCCAGGACACCCGCAACAATCAACCCCATCGCTCTATGGCCCAACATTTCAACACCCCCTACCCCCCTCCCACTCTGCCGAGGACATGCAGGTCCTGGGCCTCCTCCATCGCCGCTCCCTCCCCACCCGTTGCCTGGAGGAAGTATGCCCCATCTTCCGCCTCGGATAAATTCAATCCCAGGACATGAATGTCGACTTCACCAGTTTCCTCATTTCCCCTCCCCCCACCTTGCTTCAGTTCAAACCTTCCAGCTGACCTGTCCTACCTGCCAATCTCCCTTCCCATCTATCCGCTCCACGCTCCTCTCTGACCTGTCACCTCCATCCCCACCCCATTCACCTCTTTTACTTTTTGCTACCTTCGGCCCAGCACACCCCCACCCCTAATTTATCTCTCCACCCTGGAAGCATCCTGCCTCTATTCCTGATGAAGGGCTTTTTCCCGAAAAGTCGATTTTCCTGCTCCTCGGAAGCTCTCTGACCTGCTGTGCTTTTCCAGCACCACTCTGATCTAAACTCTGGTTTCCAGCATCTGCAATCCGCACTTTTGCCGACCCAATAAACCCAGTGTGCCGATTTCACATCAACAAACTGACACAAGCAGACACAACGTGTGCAGAAACCCTAGCCACATTACTTTACATAAAAGACATTTGGGAAATGATTTCCAGATAACTCAACCCTCTCAGCATTAAACAACGGCTAATGAACGTGAAATACCCGATACAAACAACCAGCAAACGAATGTTATTCACAAAATACCATCCAAGGAAATATGCACATGAACTCTGCCGCACAGTTCTCTGTGGCAAGAAATGCTGGGATTAGATAAGGAAGATTTTTTCAGCCAAAACTAATCGGCACTGACTGGACAGCCATTTAAAATTAACGCTGTCAGGCAAGGATGGAAGACCCGAAGGGATGCTTCATTTGGATGATGCTGGAAAATGAGGCGTTGAGTTGGGGAAAGTAAAATGTGCCCGTGAGCAGCGTGTGGGGTTATTTCAGCTTCCCCTCATCTGA
>NW_025131185.1:0-1140 GCF_004010195.1 Chiloscyllium plagiosum
CATAGGAAACCGACGAAGAACACTAAGACCTCCAAAAGCACATCACTTGAACAGTGTGAGTTTCGCGACAGTATCGGTATAATAGGGGGCATTTAGAAAGTCTCAATGCTGAACAGAGTACCATCACAAAGGAAAGTCGCTCAAGGAGACAGTGAACAATAGCAAACGACGGTTTCGATCCATCGATCTCTGGGTAATGGGCCCAGCACGCTCCCGCTGCGCCACTCTGCTCCTACACACCGTGCCCTTTTCCACAGGTCCCTTCAGCCTTTCGAGTGGCGCGTGGCATGCACGTTCGAGACTGATGTCAAAGATCTCCACTGCTGTCGTCTTATATGGTGTTGCGCAGACGTATGGAGGCTGTGTAAATATAAACGTTTTCTAACTTCCCACATTCTGTTGGTCGAACTGTGATTTCACTCTGAATAGACGCCATGTGGCCCACCTTCGCTCTGCTGGGTCGACACAGTAAGTAAACGTGGTTCTCTATTCGTATTATTCTCTTGTCTTCTCCATGTAATTCTGCACATTGTTACTTTAAACATGACCACCGAATTCCCGTTTGCGTCTAATGAATCTGCCTCTTTGTCAGTATGAGTTAGAGATTTACTGACCCCAAGCACTCCCTGTCCGAAAGCGTTCTTCCTAATGTCACTTTTGGTTATTTTCCTCATGACTTTGAAGCTCTGCCGAATCGTTGCCGATCCTTTCAGGCGTGGGAGCATTTTGACTACATCAGTTTCACTGTCGAGACTTCGCATGACTTGGAAAGCTTCAATCGGGCCAGATTTCAAACTTATGTTCTCCGAAGAGAGCTGTCCCAAATTTCCAATCGACCCTCATCGCTGACATCCCTCAAACACCGCACCACTCACGTCAACCTATTCAACTGCATCGCCAATCATTTCACTTCGCTGCTTTCTGTCTCATTGGTACGCCAGGGAGCCCAACCTCGTTTCACGAAGGTGATTTTTGAGAAAATAAAGCAGGCACTTTTGCATGAAACGCGGGCTCGTCGGGGATTAGAAGCCGGAATCTCGCACACGTTTGCGTCGACGAAGACCCAAAGCGAGAATCATGCCACTAGACCAACGAGCCACACAGTAAGTGCCCCTGCGCCCCCACTCTACCTCTTGAACC
>NW_025131186.1:0-1140 GCF_004010195.1 Chiloscyllium plagiosum
TTCCCAAGAGTAGATCAAGTTTTGCACCTTCTCAAGTCGGTACATCCACATACTGAAATCAGAAAATTGTCTTGTACGCATTTAAGAAATTCCTCTCCATCTGAACCTTTAACTCTATGGCAGTCCCAGTCGATGTTTGGAAAGTTAAAATCCCCTACCATAACTATCCTATTATTCTTACAGATAGCCGAGGTCTCCTTACAAGTTTGTTTCTCAATTTCCCTCTGACTATTGGGGGTCTATAGTACAACCCCAATAAAGGTGATCATCCCTTTCTTATTTCTCAGTTCCAACCAAATAACTTCCCTGGATGTATTTCCAGGAATATCCTCCCTCAGCACAGCTGTAATGCGATCTATCCTAATATGGATTCCTGTCAACAGGCAGTTTGTTCACAGGCTTCTTGCATGGAGTGAAGAAGTCACTACTTGAGAGACCGTGTGTGCTTGTATTTCTAACTATATTGGGTAAGCATTCTCGGGATGATACATTGCAACACTGTCTCCTGTTCAAATCCTACTCAGGAGAGCAATCACTGGTATCATGACTTTCATAGAAAATAAAATTTCCATAGTTGAGTTAAATGAATGTGGTGAAATATTGAAAATTTAAGAGGAATAATTCCCCTACTTCAGAGAAGGAGTCTGCATTAAATGGAGAGCACTTGGCCCATTGTATACCTGGAACACACAGACAAACGGACATTGGAGATAAAGTCAAATAGTGTGTGGGGAATTGGCTTTCAGTCCAGCAATATTCTGGGTACAGTCACACTAACATCTTGTGCAGTTCCAGAACCTCCTCCCAGATTTGAACCAGCATTTTGTTTGGAATAAATATATTAAAAATGCCATTTGCTCTACCCACCTTGTTTCCTGTATCAAAGCACTGTTTCACATTTCCTTGACTCTCAAATTCAAAATAAAGATCCCAAGAGAGTTTGGGGTGGATGTGAAGGGATAGGAGAACTTGAGCTGGTTTAGGCTGCCGCAAACTGGTTGCTGTTCTCTACACTAATTTTAAAATTCAGGTGGTGAGTCCCACTGTCATGTCAACAAGTGACTGGGACAGATGAGCCAAAGAGGAACTCAACAAAAGCTGTAAAGCAATGAACCCCATGTTGTTGCGCTCATCCTCTTG
>NW_025131187.1:0-1140 GCF_004010195.1 Chiloscyllium plagiosum
GGATTGAGCCACAATCTGGGAAAGGGATTGAGCCTCAGTCAGTGACAGGAATTTAATCTCAATCAGTGACAGGAAGTGAACCTCAGTCAGTGACAGGCATTGAGCCTCAAACAGTGACAGGGATTGACCCTCAGTCAGTGGCAGGAATTGAATCGCAGTCAGTGACAGGGATTGAGCCTCAATCAGAGACAGGGGTTGAGACTCAGTCAGTGACAGGGATTGAATCTCTGTCAGTGACTGTGATTGAACCTCAGTCAGTGACAGGGACTGAGCATCAGTCAGTGACAGGGATTGAACCTTAGTCAGTGATAGGGATTGCTTCTCAGTCAATCGCAGAAACTGAATATCAGTAAGTGACAGGGATTGACCCACAGTCAGTGTCAGGGATTCAATCTCAAACAGTGACAGGATTGACCCACAGTCAGTGACAGGGATTGAATCTCAATCAGTGACAGGGATTAAATCTCAGTCAGTGACATGTTTTGAATGTCTATCTGTTACAGGGATTGAATCTCAATCAGTGACAGGAAATGAATCTCAGTCAGTGACAGGGATTGAATCTCAGTGTGTGACATGGATTGACCCTCAGACAATGACAGGGATTGACCCACAGTCAGTGTCAGGGATTCAATCTCAAACAGTGACAGGGATTGAGCCTCAGTCAGTGATAGAGATTGACCCACAGTCAGTGACCGGAATTGAATCTCAATCAGTGACAGGGATTGACTCTCAGTCAGAGACAGGGAATGAATCACAGTCAGTGACAGCGATTGAATATCAGTCAGTGACAGGGATTGAGCCGCAAACAGGGAAAGCGATTGACCCTCAGTCAGTGACAATGATTGAATCACAATCAGTGGCAGGGATTGAATCTCAGTCATTGACCGGGATTGAATCTCAGTCAGTGACAGGAATTGAGAGTCCAATAGTGACAGGGAATGAATCTCAGTCAGTGACAGGAATTGAATCTCAATCAGTGACAGGGATTGAATCTCAGTCAGTGACAGGGATTGAATCTCAGTCAGTGACAGGCATTGTTTCTCAGTCAGTGACAGGGATTGAATCTCAGTCAGTGACAGGTATTGTATCTCAGTCATTGACAGGGACTGAATCTCAGTCAGTGACAGGGATTGTATCTCA
>NW_025131188.1:0-1140 GCF_004010195.1 Chiloscyllium plagiosum
ATGTATCACTGGACATCGGATACAAAATTAACAAACAGTGAAATTCACAACTAATCTTGGAGGAACTGTTGAGTGACGTGCACAGCACAGAATCAGATAAGTTAATCGTTGATTTAAGTATGGCCTACAGACAATCTGTAGTAGTGAGTCGAGTGGGTTCTTTCTTGATTATATGTTTTTGGATATATGTCTCTTGGTTAAACTTAAAATATAAGCCATAACTATTAATTTAACCTGGGGCAGTGTTTTGTAGAGGAATAATACAGTTTTATTTTCTGGGTCTGTAGATTGTGAAGGTGCAAAAATGGCCTTTGCAGTGATATGTACTTCTTGTCAGATGTGGGAGTTTAAAGAGAGTTTAAGGGTTACTGCGGATTATATCTGCCACAAATGCTGTTGGCTGCGACTCTTATCCGATTGAATGGATTGGTTGTAGAGACATTTAGAAGCAATGAGGAATTTGCAACAGCAAGAGTATGTGATGGATGGCAGTTAAAGGATGGGGGGAAAGTCTCAGATGCAGTCACATAGATGGGTTAACTCCAGGAAGGGTAAGAGTGGCAGGCAGCTAGTGCAGGAGGCTTTTGTGGATATACCCATTTCAAACAGGTATGCTGTTTTGGAAAATCATAGAGGGTGATGGATTCTCAGGGAAACATAGCATGATCAGCCAAGTTTCTGGTATTGAGACTGGCTCTAATGCAACGAGGGGTACGTCAGGTTCCAAGAGATCAATTGCGTTAGGGGATTCTCTTGTGAGGTACAGACAGACGCTTCTGTGGCCAGCAGCGATAAAGCAGAATGGTGTGTTGCTTCCCTGGTGCCAGGATCAAGGATGTCTCAGAGAGGGTGCAGAATATTCTCACAGGGGAGAGGGGCCAGCAAGAGGTCATTGTCCACATTGGAACCAACGATATAGGAAGGGAAAAGGTTGAGATTCTAAAGGGAGATTACAGAAAGTTAGGCGGAAATGTAAAAAGGAGGTCCTCAAGAGTAGTAATATCTGGATTACTCCCAGTGCTATGAGCTAGTGAGAGCAGGAATTGGAAGATAGAGCAGATTGTGGGGGGGAGGGATGGGACCCAGGGAGATAGTGAGGAAAGATTTCAATGTGAGACTGGTACAGTTGAGAACAGAAGT
>NW_025131189.1:0-1140 GCF_004010195.1 Chiloscyllium plagiosum
CTGCGCTGTATTCTTCTATATTCTATGTTCTATCAGTAGAATGCGGGCCACAATGCCAGTGCTTCACTGGAGGCTCACTGATGATGTTACCTCATATGGTAAGGAAACGTTTAAAAACCAACAAAGTAAGCAAAGTTACATCCAGTAATCTCATAGTGATTGCGGACATGATCATGAAGGCAATAGTTGACCAGTTCATGCTGCAAAAACAACAAAATAATTCTCTGTCTGGCAATCGACACAGCATCCCAAATATTTGCTACAACGGTTTGAGCTGATAATTCGTACATACTAAGTCCATAGGTTTGCAGGAAATATAAACTAGAATAGACGATGCTGTTTCTAAAGCCGACTCAGACATGCAACAGGAACATGACCGACCCAATGTTGTTCCATTCCTGCGTCTTCCCAAAATGAATGATTCCCTTCGGGATCAGAATATATCTATCTCAGCCTGAAATAGAGCAATGGGCTCTGACCCACAGCTGTCTGTGGCAAGGTGTCCCGAGCCATAATCCTTTGGGCGGCACGGTGGCACAGTGGTTAGCACACTGTTGCCTCACAGCATCATGAAGCCCGGGTTCGATTCCCAACTCAGGCGACTGACTATGTGGAGTTTGCACATTCTCCCAGTGTCTGCGTGGGTTTCCTCCAGGTGCTCCGGTTTCCTCCCACAGTCCAAAGATGTGCAGGTCAGGTGAATCGGTTATGCGAAATTGCCCGTAATGTTAGGCGGGTCGGTGTGGACTTGTTGGGCCGAAGGGCCTGGTCCCACGCTGGAAGTAATCTAATCTAAGATAAACTTGCATCTTCTCTGAGTCTCAAATTGAATTGCCTTCCTTCTGATCCAGTATCATGTGATTCGAGAGTCTCCGATGAAGGGAAACCTGTTCTCAGCATTTAGTTCGACAAGTCCCTTCAGAATTCTGCATATTTCGGTGACTTCACTTCTCATAATTCTAAATATCTCGGAGTAGATTCCGAACTAGTTTAGCTTTTACACTTACGGAAAATTCACACTCTGGGTTTGAGTGTTTGAAATTTCGTGAACTGACTTGAAAGAAGTCATATATTTTCTTAAATAAGGAGACGGAAACTGTTCAGAGGACTCCGGATGTGGTCTCACCAAAACTTTGCAAT
>NW_025131190.1:0-1140 GCF_004010195.1 Chiloscyllium plagiosum
AATCACTTTCACATTCACCTCCTTCAGTCTGTGTTGCTGCGCTCACTGTTGCTCTGTGACCATGCCCAAGTCTCACCATCGGGACCTTCAAACCAATTGATCCATTTTGATACCGCGGTTGTGAGATCAATCCTCATGTCGCAGCTTTTACTGACATGGATCAGCGATTATTGAAACATCAGGCTCAGGAAAAGGGCACAGGACAGCATTGAGGAAAAGAAACTTTATTCACAAAAACATCAGTTTCTATGGATTTTCGCATCATTTATTTTACTTGTTCATTCAGCTCTAGCGAGACTGTTGTGTGTAGTTACGCAATTCACATTATAGCATTGATGTGACAGCGCTGGAAACTATGCAGGGGAGATTCGCCAGGATATTGTCTGGGCTGAAGAAGACAGATTGGACAAGCTGGAGTTGTTTTTCTCAGAGCAGAGGAGATTGGGGGGACGGCATGATTAAGATGTACAAAGCACTGAGAGATATGAATAGCATAGACTGAAATAAATGTTTTACTTTGATGGAGCTTTCAATCACGGGGGGGGGGGGGGGGGCACCGATTTAAGGTCAGAGGCGGAAAGATTATAGTGAATGCATGGAAAAACGTTTTCAAACAGTGGGTGGTTGAAATCTGGAACACAGTGTATGCAAGACTCGAAGAGGCAAAAATCCACATAACTTTCCAAAGTATTCAGATGTGAATTTGTGATGCCAAGACCTACAAGGCTATGGGTCAAGTGACATTAAAAAGGAGTAAGGATAGTTACGCGATTCTTATTGAGCAATACAGATACTCCGTTCTAAGTACAGGTTATTAATAGCTTCCTTCCATTCTCGAAGGGATATGTCACAGGAAGAACTGTGCTGTCTTAATCAGCGTGGGGGAGTACTACTGCTCCCAGGCAGACAGACTGACAGTGACAGTGTAAGCACGTGACTTCTGTCAGCTGTACCTAGTGTCGGTGTTGGCATGAAAATCATTAAGTAGTTTTGCTCCGTAATTAGGTATTTTGCTTATAGCAGGAGGCTCAGGTAGATATGCATTCTACTGCCCTTTCCCCACTAGCCCATGCAACTGAATACTGGCACAATGCAGGACAATTTCTTTCTGTACATCCTCGTGCAATCCTCCTTGACCCC
>NW_025131191.1:0-1140 GCF_004010195.1 Chiloscyllium plagiosum
CCGTATTCTCGAAGAAACTGAGCCCATCTTGTATCAACCTGGTTGAATGTCAGACAGATCAGTGAGTCAAGTATCATTCACCCTAGATGTACACTGACAAGGAAAGCCCAGACTTGAGTCAGGTTTTCCCTTGTTTCTCACCAGCTATTCCTTTAGATACTGAAACTTGACTGTCCTCCAGTCCATTTCTGGAGTTCTTAATCCATGAACCTTCAACCTTCATAGGGCCAATGGTGAAATGCCACAGTGGGGGTGATCCCTTCAAAAAGGAACTACCTTGCGTCAGAGGTGCTAAAATGGCTCAATATATCTCATGCCAAACTAATTTATTTGACTTTTATCCAAAATATTAAACCTGTCTCACACAGGTTAATTAACCTGAGCATGGCTTGGGCCTGGATGTGGTTAACAGCACAATCTCATTGCTGTAGTTCGTTATGAACACGTCGGTGTCTCAGCAGGTGGAATGAGTGAGCAAACCCTTCTTACACACGGAGCAGGTGAATGGCATCTCCCTGGTGTGAACTCACTGATGTTTGATGTCAGATGATTGACTGAACCTGGTCCTGCAGTGAGAGCCCCAGAAAGGTTTCTCATCACTGTGAACATGTTGGTGGAACATCAGTTTCCTGGAACCTTTAAAGCACTTCCCACAGTCTGGACATTTAAAAGGCCTAGTCTCAGTGTGAACTCACTGGCCTCCCAGTAGGGCAGAAGAGTGAGTACATCCCTCTCTAAACACAGCGTAACGAAATGGGCTCACTCTTGTGTGAACCCACCGGTGTTTTTGCACATAGGATATGGTACAGAATGCCTTCTGATTCGGCTCAGGGGAAGTCTGGGTTTGCCGATATATCTGCAGCTGGATGACTGAATGAACACTTTGCCGCAGTCAGAGCAGGTTCTCAGCCTGTACCCAGTGTGATCTCGCTGGTGTGTAGGGAGTTGAAATGATTGCCTGAACTTAATGCCGCAGTGAGAATCCTGAATGGTCTCTCCTCTGTTCGAATACGTCAATGGCACATAAGTTGCCCAGAATTTCTATGGCATTTTCCACAGTCTTGTCATTTTAAAAGGTCTTATATCTGGGTGAACTCTATTGTCAGCCTGCAGTTCAGAAGACTGAGTGAATCTCTTCCC
>NW_025131192.1:0-1140 GCF_004010195.1 Chiloscyllium plagiosum
ACCCTCACACTAAATCCCATCGAGAGCTTCTGGCACAGCGAAAATGCAGGACAAACGTGGGCGGCACGGTGGCACAGTGGTTAGCACTGCTGCCTCGCAGCGCCAGAGACCCGGGTTCAATTCCCGTCTCAGGCGACTGACTGTGTGGAGTTTGCACGTTCTCCCCGTGTCTGCGTGGGTTTCCTCCGGGTGCTCCGGTTTCCTCCCACAGTCCAAAGATGTGCATGTCAGGTGAATTGGCCATGCTAAATTGCCCGTAGTGTTAGGTAAGGGGTAAATGTAGGGGTATGGGTGGGTTACGCTTCGGCGGGTCGGTGTGGACTTGTTGAGCCGAAGGGCCTGTTTCCACACTGTAACGTAATCTAATCTAATCTACAATAAAAGCTACCTACGCTCAAAACTGGCCAGATTGTCGGCAATGACATCCTGCAGCAAGATCGATTCAGAACAATGTTGAGTTGATGACACAGCCCTGCTTAAATGCGGCCTGCCTCTTTCCCATGGAGCATCTCAGCAGGAATTCATCTTTTTCTGCTGGTGGAAATGGCTGCAACATCTGCCATGTCCATTTTGCCCTCAGAGGTTTCTTGGACACTGGGAGGACAGGGAGAACCTACAGTTTCTGGCAACATAGACAGATATTCTGAGTGGCTGGGTATGTTTTGTTCCTGAAAATGTGTTGCTGGAAAAGTGCAACAGGTCAGGCAGCATGCAAGGAGCAGGAGAATCGACGTTTCGGGGATGAGTCCTTCTTCAGAAATGATTCCTGAAGAAGGGCTTATGCCCGAAACATCAATTCTCCTGCTCCTTGGATGCTGCCTGACCTGCTGCGCTTTTCCAGCAACACATTTTCAGCTCTGATCTCCAGCATCTGCAGCCCTCACTTTCTCCTAGAATGTTTTGTTCCTGCCCTACTTTTGATGTTATAGGTGACACAAATACTGATTTAGGATCACCTCTCTTTATTGAGAAGCGTATATCATTTGACCATGCCTCTTATGCCTGCATGGCAATTTGAATTGTTTTAACAGCAAATTTTGTCTCCTGGACTAAATTGCCTCTCTCGTGCACAAAAGTCTTCCGACCAGCACTGGTGTTCATGACACCTTTCACACACCCCACAAGGTCGAAGAACATCAG
>NW_025131193.1:0-1140 GCF_004010195.1 Chiloscyllium plagiosum
TCAGTGTCACTGGTCCAAATCCTGGAATTCCTTTCCTCAAGATGCTGTGGGTCACCGTACAGGGTTTGGACTGCAACGGTTCAAGAAGGCAGCTCACCACCACATTCTCAAGGAGAACCAAATGCTGGCCAGCCAGTGACGCCCATGTACCAGAAGTAGATTTTCATAAATTATTGAAACAGTGTTGGAATCTGCAAACTAAAGAAAATCAACGTTAAGAAGGGTCAGATGGAGTGCATTGATTCGATGCTTATGTTAGAGCAGATAAAAAGCGATTATACTGACACTGAATTGGAACTAGAGTTTAGAGTTAAACACCTGTAGTGTTCCACTCAATGTATAAATCTAAAATCGATGAATGATTTACCCCTGACGTGTACTTCATTAAGGAGGAGAAAGTGAGGACTGCAGATGCTGGAGATCAGAGCTGAAAATGTGTTGCTGGAAAAGCGCAGCAGGTCAGGCAGCATCGAAGGAGCAGGAGAATCGACGTTTCGGGTATGAGCCCTTCTTCATTAACTTCATTAACACGTGAATAGGACAGTTAAGAAGGCATATGGGATACTGGATTTCATGACATTAATGGCGCCTTCAGTTCCCACGATCCCATACGATCGAGAAACCTCTCTCTGGGCCCCTGGCTGCGTGCATGCGTGCGGTGAGGCAAAGTTACTGAGTGTGGGAGAGGAATGGCGCCGGCGGCTGAAGGAATAAGAACAGAAACCGCGGGAAAAGCTGAGCAGGTCCGGCGATCCCATACGATCGAGAAACCTCTCTATAGGGCCTTGGCTGTGCGCATGCGTGCGGTGAGGCAAAGTTACAGACTGCGGGAGAGAAATGGCGTCGGCGGCTGATGGAACAAGAACAGGAGCCGCTGGAAAAGCTGAGCAGGTCCGGCAGCGCCTGTCCAGAGAAATCGAGGAGGCATTTCGGGTCCGGTGATCCTTCTTCAGAACAGGACCAGGTTTCAGAAACATCCCGGGGAGAGGAGACAGTGAGGATTGGGAACCGCGGGAGGAGGGAGACTGGGGAGTTTATAAACTCCGAGGGGGAGGCCTGAGGCCGTGAATAAAGCCTCCCCAGGTCCACTTCACCACCGAAGGAGCACTCGTGTTGCCCGGGTAACAGGGCGCCATCTTT
>NW_025131194.1:0-1140 GCF_004010195.1 Chiloscyllium plagiosum
AAACAAATTCTCCAATTGTCTGGATTGTCCAGTGTCACTTTGCATAAATGAGAACTTTTTGTCTCAGTATTAATTCCTGTTACCAGTACCTTCTCTGGCAATATTCTCACAGGAGTGTTCACCTCCTCGTCATTCAGCATTAGAGAGGATATTGTGTCCCTTAATATTATAACCAACTTACCTATTACTCCTGCCTGTGTGAATTCACTTTACCCTTGCATGTATATGTATAAACAGATCTTGCACTTCCCGCTAAAACAACCTTTGGTCATATTGTGTATCTTTGGCAGTTGTCTAACGTCCCTTGTGCTTTTAGTTACAAGTCCAACAAATCTTCCAGACTTGTCTGATTTTCCTACATGTGGCTTTCTCCTAGCCCACCAACACTGTGATTCTGCCTGGCCCACTATATTACAATAAAAACACCGGAGCTTTCTAACTTCTTTCTGCATCACAAGCGTTTGTTCTTTGCCCCGTTGTAAGTTATCCTCAAGACTAATACTGAGATCTAGCTTTCCCTTTCCACAGAAGGATTCATCTTTGCTACAGGTTTCGAATCCCTTATGGACTGATAACCATCAGCCAATTAAGCAGCTAACCTTGCTGATTTGGCTCTCGGCTCTTCCACATGCGTTTGCACAACTTTGTCACTGAGCCGACCCTCCAAAAGTTTAATCTGACTATCCTTTTTGAAGTATATGTTTTTTGTATTCAAACACGCTCTCATTTTCTCTCTGTTGTGTTGCTATTTTTCTCTCTCGTCTGCTTTTAATCATAATTCAAACTGTTTCTTATCTGCTGCCCTTTCCTTATCTCTTGCCTCTAAGTCAATCTGCTTCATTTGCAGATTCTATAGATTCTGAGTGTTTCTCGAGCAAATGCTGAACTGCTGCTGTAATTATCTCTCTTTTTCTCACAGACGCAGCCAATTACAATTACAGCTTCTCTGATAATTCTTGCAACTTGGTCTTCTTCACTTTGTGCAAATCCTGCAAGGTCACCGCATACACTCCCACAAAACTTTTGGCGACTGAAAGAACCATTCCTATCCCAATTTTTTTGTATCGAACCAAATCCTCATCCGATATAAAGACACTGACATCTACTACTCGCTGCGTAAAATCCTGCAAAGAGCCCCCA
>NW_025131195.1:0-653 GCF_004010195.1 Chiloscyllium plagiosum
ACTGCTAGCGTGAAACCTTCCCTGACAGCCTCGAATGTACCTGTGACCGCTGTCACCACTGCAGACATGATCAGTCTTCCTGCAGTTCAAATCAAGGAAAGTGAACAGACCTGCAGAGTGTTCCTGGCTGAGCACTCAGATGCAGTGAGGACCAACTGGCAGAAGTGTTTAAAAACAATTTCAACTTCTTCCTCCTGAAGCCGAAATCCCAACCCACTTCAAGAAGACCACCATCATCCTTGTAATTGAGAAATCACATGCAACATTCCTTAATGATACCGCCCAGTGGCTCTAACTTCAATAAATAAGAAGTGCTTTGAGACGCTGGTTATGGCCCACACCACCTTCAGTCTCCCAACCTGATCTGCTGTCCGATAATGTGCCGACTGATGTAACGGGTCCACAACGGATGCCACATACCTTCCCTGCCCTCATCCATGGAATATCGGGACAACAAGGATGCCTACACCAGACTCCTGGTCATTGACTACAATGACCTTCAACATCATTATCCCCTCCAGAGTTATCTCAATACTCTGTGACCTTGATCACCTTCAGCATCATTATCCCCTCCAGACTTATCTCAATACTCTGTGACTTTGATCACGGCTCCACCCTCTGCAACTGGATACCCTGGTTTCTGACACACAGGC
>NW_025131195.1:746-1140 GCF_004010195.1 Chiloscyllium plagiosum
TGGAACTCCTGGAGGATTTGTTCTCAGCCCCCTATTCTACTCCCCATGCACCCACAGCTGTTCCCTCAGCCCCCTACTGTACTCCTTGTACACACATGGCTGTGCCCTCAGCCCCCTACTGTACTCCCAACACACTCACGGCTATGCACTCAGCCTCCTACTGTACTCCCTGTACTCCCATGGTTGTGGCCACATCCCCATACCCTGCTCCCTCTACTCCCAAGGTTGTGTCCTCAGCCCCATATCATACTCGCTCTACTCCCATATATCTGTCTTCACCCCCTATTGTACGCCCTGTACACACGCGGCTGTATTGTCAAATTCCAAACAACGGCAGCTATAAATTCGCTGATAAAATCATCAAATCTGAAGGGATATCAAACAACGATGAGTC
>NW_025131196.1:0-1140 GCF_004010195.1 Chiloscyllium plagiosum
TCAGTCTCACACACACAAAACTAAAAAGTCCTACATTGTCCAACCTCTCCTTATAACTCAGTCCATTGAGTCCTTGGCAACATCATTATAATTTTTTTCTGCATTCTTTCGATTTTAATAACATCCTTCCTATAGCAAAGTGAACAGAACTGAACATAACGCTCCCAATATGGCCTCAGCAGCGTCCTGTATAACTGCAACATAACTCACTAATTTCGCTACACATTGATATAAGCCGATTAAGACCAGTGTGCCAAAAGCTTTCTTCACTGCACTCTCTACCTCTGATTCAACTTTCAGAGAACAATGCAACTGAATTCAAAGGTCCCTCTGGTCCACTACAGTCGTTAGGATCCAACCATTCACCATGAAACTCTAACCTTGATTTGACTTTCTAAAATGCAAGAACTTACACTGATCTATATTAAAATCCATTTGCCATTTCTCAGCCACTTCTCCAGCTGATCAAGGTACTGCTGTATTTTCTGAAATTTGTGATAACCTTCCACACTCTCCGTGATGCCGCCTATTTTAGTGTCGCCTTCAAACTTACAAACGATGCCTGTACATTCTCATCTAAGTCATAGATATATGCAATACGCAGTGGTCCCATCATCAGCTCCTGAGGCATTCAACAATCACAGGCCTCCATTCTGACCAGCATTCTTCCAGTATGCTTCCTACCATCAAGACAATTTTGGACCGAATTTGCCAACTCCCCCTCAATTCCATGCGATCTAACCTTCCAGAGCAGCGTAAAATGAGGAATCTTACTGAAGGCCTTACTGAAATCCATATAGACTATGAAAACCACCCTTCCCTCCTCAGCGTTGCTGGTCACTTCATCAAAGAGTTCCAACACATTTAAAAGTCATGATTTCCAATGCACAAAGCCGTGCTGAAATTGATAAAGTGCTTTTGCCCGAAACATCGATTTTCCTGCACCTCTGATGCTGCATGACCTGCTCTGTATTTCCAGAACCATTCTAATCTTACTCCGAATCGCACCCTGTCTTTCCAAATGCAGGTATATCCAATCTCTCTGAATCTTCTCAAGTATCCTACCCACTAGATTTTAGTTCCCAGGTTTATCTATGCAGCCTTTCGTGAATATGGGTTCAGCATACTCTACCCTCCAGT
>NW_025131197.1:0-1140 GCF_004010195.1 Chiloscyllium plagiosum
TGCACGTATCACTCTGAATGTGTGTGTGCATTATCGTGTGTGTTTATTTCTCTGTGTTTTCGTCTGTGTCTACTCATCTATCTCTAACTATCAGTGTCTGTGTGAGTATGTGTGTGTCTCATTGTGTGTATTAGTGAGTGTCTCCATTTTTCTGTATCTCTGTGTCTGTATCTCTGTGCAGCGGGCTCCCTGTTGTTTTGGGAACTGTCTACATTGAAATGGGGCTCAAACGCACCTCTATTCGTATCTCTGTCTAGTTCTCTTATGTTTAAAATGACACAGTGCTTTTGGTCATGTTGATGCGTGTTTATGTGTGTGTGTTTGTGTGTGTGTGTGTTTTTATGTTTCGTGTCTGTGTGTGTGTGACAGATGTCAATACATACAGATACTCAGAGACCAAGACATGTGCAGAGAAACATATCGCAGCACATAGAGAGACAAATACAATCACACAGGCATACACACACAAACACACAGACAGATATTGATGGAGACAGCAAAAGTGATAAAACTGACACAATTCCTTGTTCCTAAAACTAAATGAGAAATTAATAGATTTTTAAGGAATATTTGACTTTACTCGAAAGTTGTCCATGATTTTAGCTGGATGGCTGTGCCTTTAACAAAGTTGTGATGGAAATAAGAAAAAGTGCCTTAGTTCCCAGAGTGCGAGGTTACCTTTGAAAGGTGAAAGCCGTTTGAATCAATGAACCACTTTTGGCCATCCCTGAGTTTTCCAGTCTTATCACAATGGCCGCTGATGCTGGTGAATTGGGGCAAAGTGCTGTCTTGTTCCAGGATGATGATTTAGGAATTGTGTAACCTGGAGGATGCTGCTATTAGAAACAATACCAGTCATTGGGAAAAATCCTCTCCCATAGGAAAGGGGGCTTTGGGATTACTGTTGGCTCTTCAGCACTTTGAAGTCTATCCAACAAAGAACAATCACATACTAAATGACACAGATTGTAATCCACTGGCCTTCTTTACAAAGGTTCAAATAAACAATGCAAGACCGTTCCGATCGGATCTTTTGTTGTCACCATTTTATGTAAATGTCATACACATTACTGGGTAACTCAATGTGATTGTCCCAAGAGTCCCAAGATTCAGATGGATTGTCCCAAGAGTCAGATGCTG
>NW_025131198.1:0-1140 GCF_004010195.1 Chiloscyllium plagiosum
ACCATTAACACTCACTGTGTTCCAGCTTCATTCCAACTGAACACCATTAACACTCACTGTGTTCCTGCTACATTCACACTGAACACCAATAACACTCACTGTGTTCCTGCCTCATTCACACTGAACACCATTTTCACTCACTGTGTTCCTCCATCATTCACACTGAACACCATTAACACTCACTGTGTTCCTACTACATTCACACTCAGCAACATTCACACCCACTGTGTTCCTGCTGCATTCACATTGTACACCAATAACACTCACTGTGTTCCTGCCGCATTCACACTCAACACCTTTAACACTCACTGTGTTCCTGCTTCATTCACACTGAACACCACTAACACTCACTGTGTTCCTGCTTCATTCACACTGAGCACCATTAAAACTCACTGTGTTCCTGCTACATTCACACTGAACACCATTAACACTCACCGTGTTCCTGCTACATTCACACTGAACACCATTAACACTCACTGTGTTCCTCCATCATTCACACTGAGCACCATTAAAACTCACTGTGTTCCTGCTACATTCACACTGAACACCATTAACACTCACTGTGTTCCTGCTACATTCACGCTGAACACCATTAACTCCCACTGTGTTCCTGCTTCATTCACACTGAATACTGCACACACTGACTGTGTTCCTGCTTCATTCACACCGAATTACTTTGGGTCTCACTGTGTTCCCTCTTCATTCACACCGAAAACTATTAACAGTCATCCCTGCTCCATTCAAACTGAAGAATATAAACATTCACTGTGTTACTGCTTCATTTACACTGAATACCACTAACATTCAGGGAGTTCGTACCTCATTCACACCGGAATCCATTCACAGTCATCCCTGCTTCATTCACACTGAATACTATTAACACTCATTGTGTTCCAGCCGCATTCACACTGAACACCAATAACACTCAATGTGTTCCAGCCGCATTCACACTGAACAACACTAACACTCACTGTGTTCCAGCTTCATTCACACTAAACACCACTAACAGTCACTGTTTCCCTGCCTCATTCACACTATACACCATTAACACTCACTGTGTTCATGCTTCATTTACACTGAACACAATTAACACTCACTGTGTTCCCTCTTCATTCACACTGAACACCACTATCACTCACT
>NW_025131199.1:0-1141 GCF_004010195.1 Chiloscyllium plagiosum
TGACCTCACCCCACTCTGACCACACACCACTCTGACCTCACTCCACTCTGTCCTCACTAGACTCTGACCTCACTCCACTCTGATCTCACCCCACTCTAACCTCACCCCACTCTGACCTCACACCACTCTGACCTCACTCCACTCTGACCTCACCCCACTCTGACCTCACCCCACTCTGACATCAGCCCACTCTGACCTCATCGTACTCTGGCCTCACCCCACTCTGACCTCACCTCACTCTGACCTCATCGCACTCTGAACTCATCCCACTCTGATCTCACCCCACTCTGACCTCACTCCACTCTGACCTCACCCCACTCTGACCTAAGCCCACTCTGACCTCATCGCACTCTGACCTCACCCCACTCTGACCTCATCGCACTCTAACCTCACTCCACTCTGACCTCACCCCACTCTGACCTCACCCCACTCTGACGTCACCACAGCCTGACCTCGCCCCACTCTGACCTCACTCCACTCTGATCTCACCCCACTCTGATCTCACTCCACTCTGTCCTCACTCCACTCTGACCTCGCCCCACTCTGACCTCACCACAGCCTGACCTCGCCCCACTCTGATCTCACCTCATTCTGACCTCGCTCCACTCTGACCTCACTCCACTCTGACCTCATCGCACTCTGACCTCACTCCACTCTGACCTCACTCCACTCTGATCTCACCCCACTCTGATCTCACCCCACTCTGACCTCACTCCACTCTAACCTCGCCCCACTCTGACCTCACCGCACTCTGACCTCACCCCACTCTGACCTCACCCCACTCTGACCTCACCGCACTCTGACCTTACCCCAATCTGACCTCACCCCACTCTGAATTCACCCCACTCTGACCTCATCGCACTCTGACCTCACCCCACTCTGACCTCACTCCACTCAGACCTCACTCCACTTTGACCTCATCGCACTCTGACCTCACCCCACTCTGACCTCACCCCACACTGACCTCACCACACTCTGACCTTACCCCACTCTGACCTCACCCCACTCTGAATTCACCCCACTCTGATCTCACCCCACTCTGACCTCATCGCACTCTGACCTCACTCCACTCAGACCTCACTCCACTTTGACCTCATCGCACTCTGACCTCACCCCACTCTGATCTCACTCCACTCTGACC
>NW_025131200.1:0-1141 GCF_004010195.1 Chiloscyllium plagiosum
GTCTGCTCCAACAGGACTGTATGTCAGACATGTTAGGACAGTGTTTGACCTGGAGGGAACATGGAGGCGATCGTGTTCATATCCACCTGCTGACCTGCTCGTTCTCTGTGGTGGAAGTTGTGTGCATGAAAGATTCTGACAAAATTCTGGTCAAATTCTTAGTGTCGAAAATCCCTTGCCTCCAGACCATATCTTCAGACAGATTCTAGAGTCTTTTGAAAGACGGTTTCACACTTTCATTTTGGGATCACATCAATTTCGCAGGATATTAGAAGGGGAAGATTTAGAAGTCAACCTCCCCACCATAATCTGATGAAGCCACGAATTTTATTCCAAATACAACTTGATCAGATTTCGAACATGAAAGGAAAAAGCTCTGGTAATAGTGTGAGATAAGTCGTTCACTTATTGTGCGTGTGGACCAGGTTTTTACCTGTCATCAGACTTACACACCTCAATTGCAGTCATAGTGAGGAATGACTGTGGAAATGTAGGGATTCATTTCCCTGTCTGAGCTGAATTCCCATGGACGCAATGATACCAGGAACAAGCCATTCACCTGCTCAGAGAGTGGGAAGGGATTCACTCTGTCTCTGACCTGCTGCGACACCTGCTCGTTCAAAATGATGAGAAACGATTTCAGTGTATGAACTGCGGAAAATGCTTTAAAAAGTCCAGCGATTGGAGAACCGAACACGACGCTCATACTAATGAGAAACCTTTTCTCTCTCCGAACTTTGGAAAATGTTATCAAACCTCTGTGTGTTTCATCTCTGAGAAATATGTGCACATAAATAAGAGTCCGTTAAGATATATAGAGACCTGACGTCTGACCCATGTGCTCACCCGGAATAGAGACCTTTCCAATTCCAAATCTGTGGGACCGTGCTGCAAAGTCCGAGCGACCGGATGGCTCATCACCTTTCTCGCTATATTAACAGGTCTTTCTAAATGCCATGAATGCGGGATGTGCTGTAGAAGGTGCTGAATACTTGCGTGTGTTCAACGTGTTCACACTGAATAAAGACATTAATCATTATAAACGTTCCTGGGGACAGTTCATCATGAACGTCATCACATTGTGGAGAGACCTATCAAATATGTAGCCTGTGGGATGTGCTCTCCGGTCTCTGTAGAACTG
>NW_025131201.1:0-1141 GCF_004010195.1 Chiloscyllium plagiosum
CCTGAGGGACAGGATTTACATGCATTTGGAAAGTCAAGGACTGATTAGGGATAGTCAACATGACTTTGTGCACAGGAAATCATGTCTCATGAACTTGATTGAGTTTTTAGAAGAAGTAACGAAGAGGATTGATGAGGGCAGAGTAGTGGACGTGATCTATATGGGCTTCAGTAAGGTGTTCGACAAGGTTCCCCATGGAAGACTGGTTAGCAAGGTTCGATCTCATGGAATGCAGGGACAACTATCCATTTGGATGTAGAACTGGCTTGACGGGAGAACACAGTGTGGTGGTGGAGGCCTGTGACCAGTGGAGCGCCACAAGAATCCGTGCTGGATCAACTGCTTTTTGCCATTTATATAAATGATTTGGATGTGAATGTAGGAAGTATAGTTAGTAAGTTTGCAGATGACACCAAAATGGAGGTGTAGAGGGCAGCAAAAAAGGTTACCTCAGATTACAATAGTATCTTGATCAGATGAGCCAATGGGCTGAGGAGTGGCAGATGGAGTTTAATTTAGATAGATGTGAGGTGCTGCATTTTGGAAAGACAAATCAGAGCAGGACTTATACACTTAATGGTAAGGTCTTGGGGAGTGTATCAGAAACCTTGGAGTGCAGGTTCATAGTGCCTTGAAAGTGGAGTCGCAGGAAGATTGGGTAGTGAAGAAGGTGTTTTGTATGCTTTCCTTTATTGGACAGAGCATTTGAGTACAGGAGGTCATGTTACGGCTGTACAGGACATTGGTTAGGCCACTTTTGGAATATTGTGTGCAATTCTCATCTTCCAAATCGGAAGGATATTGTGAAATTTGAAAGGGTTCAGAAAAGATTTGCGAGGATATTGTCAGGGTTGGAGGATTTGAGCTATAGGGAGTGGCTGAATAGGCTGGGGTTGCTTTCCCTGGAGTATTGGAGGCTGAGGGCTGACTTTATAGATGTTTATAAAATCATGAGGGTCATGAATGGGGTAAACAGACAAGGTCTTTTCCCTGGGATGGGGGAGTCCAGAACTAGAGGGATAGGTTTAAGGTGAGAGTGGAAAGATTTGAAAGGGACCTATGGTGCAACTTTTTCACGCAGAGGGTGGTGTATGTATGCAATGAGCTGACAGAGGAAGTGGTGGAGGCTGGTACAATTACA
>NW_025131202.1:0-1141 GCF_004010195.1 Chiloscyllium plagiosum
GAATAAGAAAACGTGACGAACTAATGCACTTAAATCGCAACCCGAAGAGTTCAGAGGATCTGGTAGCTGTTGGTCCAAGTACAACAAATGTTTGATGTGCAAATAAAACAGGATCTGCAGCGTGTTATGAGGAATCCCCCGTTTTATTGATGTGTGCATGTCAGTTATCATATAGTCGCAGTAGTCCTTCGTTACCTGTCAATTTGATCATCAGTCCATAAAGAACTAAAGCAACTGACGACTTCCTCATGTCTTCTTCAGTCAGCAAATGTTTCCAAGACTAAATGAGCTATCGTAACATAATTTGTTAAAGTTAAGTTTCTATTTGCAGTTTAGTGTCAGTCTGTTTCAAGATTTCAAATTGCAGTTCAGATTTCTAATACCCAAGCTCTTGTAAATTATTAAGAACAGTAGGTTCAGGCTTACACCTCGGAGAACATCACTTGCTAACATTTGGCTGTCTTGTCTAGCTGAGCTTAATTGCTACACACTGATTTATGTATTGTATCACACTTGCCATCCATAACTGTCTGGCTAATCCGCAGGCTAAACGTAGTCAGGCTATGTCAACTGAACAGGCAGACAGCAGATTGTGTGGAAAGCTCAATACAAAATCACAGAATTATTTCGCTGCTGAAAGAGGCCTTTTGGACCGTTGCATCTGTCTCGCTTTCCAAATGAGGAATATAACTTAATTTCATTCTCATGCCTTCACACCTCACCCTGCATATTGCTCCTGTTATCATGACTATCTGATCCAGTCTTGAACATCTTAGTTACAAATTCGACCACCACACGTCCAGGCAGCACATTCCAAATATTTGCTGTCGCAAAGTTTAACCAACTTACATGTTTTCCTTTCTTTGTATTTTAGTCTGAAGACTTTCTCTTTGGTTCTCGAGCAACATATGTACATAAAACGTCCCCCAACCTCCTGAGTGTAGACGTTCATAGTTTTGAAAACTTCAAAAACACCTCCTTTCAGCCATCTCATCTGTAATGAAAACGGTCGCAGTTTCTTCACATTATCCGCATTTGAAATTCCTCCCCCTTCGAATCATTCCTGTAAAAAAAAATCACTCTCTCTAATGAGTTATCATTCGTCCTGTATATGGTGGAGAAAGTGAGGTCTGCAGATGCT
>NW_025131203.1:0-1141 GCF_004010195.1 Chiloscyllium plagiosum
AGAGTCCACTCCCCACCCCAACCCAACCTCCACTCCCCACCACAACCCAACTTCCAGTCCCCACCCCAACTCAGCCTCCACTCCCAATCCCAATGCAGCCTCCGGTTCCTACTGGGCTTAACCTTGAGATTCTCAAAGCCGGGCAACCATTCTGGAATCATTTTGAATCTGGAGGTTGACACTAAAGCTGATAGACTGCTGTGGGCTGCTGAAAGACCATCACAGCACGCAGATAGACCATCACATTCGTGGTAGACAGCTGGCTGTTTGAGTACAGCTGAAACATCTGTGAGGTAATTTCAGAGATAGTTAAGGACCAAGATCAAATCGGCTCTTGTAGCACTCTGGTAGTGTCCCTACTTCTGAGCCTAAAGGTCTGGCTTCAAGTCTCATCTTGCTCTAAAGGTGTGCTTTAACAAGTCTGAGCAGCATGATTAAAAATTTTAAAAAGTTAAGTGCATTGCTGTGGGATTATAGGTAGGCCATATTTGGTAAAGATAGCAGATTTCCTTCCTTGCATGGTTTATGATGCACTATCTGCTAATCTCATGGTCATCAATATAGATGCAGGCCTTTGATTCTACATTTACTTATATACTGCGCATGACCTACACATTAATTACTTTAATATGTATATTGTTCTGTAGCTTGTTCACCACAGTCAGGTGAGAAAATAATAATATTGGAATTCATGAAACATTTTTACAGCATCGATCAATGAACATTTTTTTATATGGATATTTTTATTAGCAATTTAACATTTTTACAAGTTTACAAAAATAAACAAAACTCTCAGATATAAACATTGATATACAATTAGCTCAAATATACAATAGCCAAAATTTAACAAAAAAAACAAAAAAACCGAAAAAAAGAAAAAAAAAACAAAACTCAACTATCTACTAATCTAACCTACAACTAACCAGGGTGTATATTTAAGTCTCTTACATGCTCGGAATGTGTTAACATCAGATGTAATAAAACCCGTATTCGTGCGGGATTCCTCCCCCGAGGGCCCCAGACCAGCCAGGTTTGTAATCTCAATTAAATAAAAGCCCTTGTTAGGATAGCCGAAATATCTGTATTTATGTAATTCAAAAAGGGCCGCCATATTTTATAAAATAATTCGGTCTTTCAGTGC
>NW_025131204.1:0-1141 GCF_004010195.1 Chiloscyllium plagiosum
CATCTGAGAAACCTGATGATGTGGTGGTCACGTAAAATGATTTTCGTGCCTTGAAGGAATTGCGGGTACATCTGCCATTGTATGTGCTGTAAAAGAACCATAACGTTAGCATAACAAGAGTCTGTTTCAGCTGTTCTGAAGTAAAACTCTCCTTTGTCTGGAAAAAAAGCGTGCATTCTCTTGCTGTTTCACAAACATGTTGGCATTTCACTCATTGTTCGTATTTATGGACTTTTTTCAACTTCTTGACTTTTTCAGTTCGTTTCATATTCAAATGTGTCACTTACTCTTAATATTTAACTGTGCCGATTATGGTTGACAACGTAGCAGGTATTTTGGTTTTATTGGTGTATTCCAATGTAACTATTCAGCTCCCTTCAAAATCAGCTGAGATACAGTTTAAGAGCGAGAGTGCCAGACTTGCACGTGATACAAAAATACATGGAGAAACCAACGCTGAGGAGCAAAAACCATTGACTCAAATGGGATGCACTATTGATACTCAAACCAAGCTATGTGTTACCTCTTGTGGACTCGTTTGGGTTCTTTCTTCGTTCCTACCTATGCTAATTGAATATTGCATACTTGTAAACACTCGGGCAAGAGGTAATGTTTAATATTTTCCTACAAACGTGGAGCTCCTCCAGAAAGCAGCTCGGAAACGACCTTAACCACTCTTAACTTGTGAATAGACAAACATTGGAAAAAGATGCCCAGCGCTTCTGAAATCAGCTTTTGCCTGCTGGGCTTTAACCAGTCTACAACTTGAATTTATAGAATTACTTAGAATACATTGTTAAGACATTGCATGTAAGAGTACATATATTTAATAGATGGATAAATGCAATCACAACGACGGGTAATACTGCTGCAAAAGTGGTGAAAACTTGGAAAAATATTTGTATACGATAATCAAAAATCTTCGAAGTGTACATTCGCCGGTACATCAAGCCGAATATTTTCGGGAGATTGCCCTACTCTGCAACCTGGAGATTTGTCCTGATTTAGAATTGGAACAGGGAAAGTTCGAGCAATGTTGGAAAGAAACGTTTCAGATGTTGCTGAACCGTATCAGGTGTTGTAAACGCGCAAGGACAACTCCGCTGGTTCCTCAGAATGGAGTGCAAAAGAGTTAATGAAG
>NW_025131205.1:0-1141 GCF_004010195.1 Chiloscyllium plagiosum
TGATTATTGGAACAAGATCGTGCTATTCCGACACAGGCTCCAATTTTCGGCGGTCCCCATTCTTAGGCTTAGTGTGCCTGTGACTGTAAACATTAAAGACTATCAGTTGACGTGTGCAGATATTTCCCACTTTTCTAAGGTGTTGTGACAGTAGTGTCAGCCGTTGGGACGGTTCATTGACTCAGTTCAACTACTATAATTAGACGGTATTTGTACCAATGTACTCGAGATAATTTTATAAAAACAAGTTAGAGAAATGTAAAAAGGGCCACCAGGCAAGGGAGTGGATTTGGAACCCTCCTTGCCCAAGTGTGTACAACTTTGCACATAATCAGCTAAACCAGGCATGAGCAACGAGGGAACACAAACTTTTACCACTTTGGGCAGCCATATCTTGGTTTGAGTGCCGTGGGAGCACCCTATTTGAGTTCATAGCTTGTGGTCTTCAGCCTATTCTTACCGCTCTGATTGCTGTGCCTTACCCAGATCTGGCATTTCCGCCCTTCCTTTGTCTCTATGAGGATAAAATCTTCTATGTTCCTACAAGGCTCCGTAATTGTGTCGACACCAAAAGCACAATGAGAGACATCCTTTTACTAGAATTCAACATGTTAAACCTTACGTTAGCTCCAAGGCAGCTGCAAATACACTTCTCTCCTTAGTAGCTCCATTTCCAGTTAAAATAAGGGTCTGCCTGTTAAATTTTCCAGTGTCCCCTCAGGAATGTGCTGCCCAGTAGTGGTTGTTGTGTGGGCATCTGAGGTAGTTTGCGTCCCCAGTTGGTATGTTCGTCTCAGTTAAGCTTTTCGGGGTTGGCACATGGGGCATAGGGATCGCTAGGTTATTGGACATCTTCGGTTTTGCTTGCAACCTCGATCGTGGTTTGGTCTCATTCTGGACATCCCAGTACAAAATCACTGCTAACTGGAATTGCGACCGGAATTGTTAGACGAGTTCATCTCATTTCTCTGGAACATGTCGGCGACACCAGAAGGAATGCATCACAAAAGCATCGCATTAAACCAAGGTGAGTCAGCTTGTAAATTGAAAAGCTGATTGCCTGATAAAAAATTCTTAGCAGGCAACATATCGCAATATTGACCTCGTTACTCCCAAGGTTTGAGATTGCATTTCAGTTCAT
>NW_025131206.1:0-1141 GCF_004010195.1 Chiloscyllium plagiosum
TACAGATGGAATGGTCAGCTGGGAAGATCAATGCCAGATGGAATGTAACCCTGATAAATATGAGGTGATACACTTTGGAAGAAGGAACCAGACAGGAGAGGACTCAATGAATAGCAGCACACTAGGAAGGTCAGAAGGTGCTTCTCCACACATCCCTGAATGTGATGTACAGGTTAATACACAATTTGGGAAAGCGTAGGGAACTGTAAACATAACCTTGATTCATTGAGGCAGAGATTATAAGAGCTATGCGGAACTTGGTGAGGCCAAGATGGAATACTGTGTGTAGTTCTGAGAATCACATTACAGGAAGGATGTGACTGCACTGGAGGGGGTGCGAAGGAGATTCACCAGGATGTTCCCTGAGATGGCGCATATCAGATATGGAGATAGGCTGGATAAGCTTGGGTTGTTTAGTTTGGGGGAGTAGAGGCTGAGGGAGACGTGATTCTGAAGGGTAGGATTACGAGGAGCATGGACAGTGTGGATGGACAGCAGCTGTTCCTTTTAGTAAAAGGGCCACACTTTTAAAGTGAAGGGTTTGCGGTTTAGTGAGCATTTGAGGATTGCTTTTCACCCAGAGTGTGTCGGTGTCGGAAATGCATTTCTTGAGAGGCGAGTTGTCATGGTAACCTTAAAGCTATGAGAAAATACCCGGCAGTGCACTTGAAATGCCTTTAGATTCACGGCTATGGTTATTGTGTCGCGAAGTGTGTCTAATGTAGACCGTGCAGTAGTTCTGATAGTACAGAGTCTTTGCTTCTGTGATTGTATGGCTGTGGAAGGCCAATCACTGAGTACCTTAAAATAGGAATTGATAGGTTTCTGAAGAATATCTTAACAAAGTTTATAAGACAGAACTTATAATATTTTCTGAAAATATGTCAATGTCAAAATTAAGGGAAATAAATGTGCAGCTTTCCTACGGTTTGATACCAGATAATTGAGGACCGGGAAATAGCAGGACTATGGAGCAAATACTTCAGTTATGCCTTTACGGAAGAAAGCAAAACAAAAAAGAAAACTTCCTAGCAATACGAGGGAACTTTAGTCTGGTGAGAAAAGGGGAATAGAATTAAATTATCAACTAAACAGTTTAGAGAAAGTGTCAGACTGAAATTAATGGGCATAGACAAAGTCA
>NW_025131207.1:0-1141 GCF_004010195.1 Chiloscyllium plagiosum
CACGGGGAGAACGTGCAAACTTCACACAGACAGTTGCCTGAGGCGGGAATTGAACCCGGGTCTCCGGCACTGTGAGGCAGCGGTGCTAACCACTGTGCCACCGTGCCACCCATGTCTAACAATTTGGGAATCACAGGCAACTCCGCAAAAAAAAATCAACCGACAGAGAGATGGTGTTAGTTTCCAAAGTCCGGAGTTGTTGTAATCTGGGAATGTGCCGCCTGAGAATGGGATATTGGGATATTTACAGGGCAGTCGGAGCAGGGAAAATGGGATAGCTCCTCTGAAAGAGCTAGTATTGTCATGATGGGTCAAATGGAACTCAGGTATGAGATGTGGGCATCGCTTGTTCAGGCCAACATGGATCGCCTGTCCCTAATTGCCCAGGGGGCATTTAATCAGCTGTGGGTCTGGAGACCATGGATGGGGCTAGACTGGGTGAGGAAGGTAGATTTCTGATCTGAAAGGACATTGGTGAACGCAGGTGGGATTTTACACCGATCAGCAGTGATTTCACCATCATTGTTAGATTATTAATTCCAGATTTCTTTTTGAACTTGAATTCAAATTCCACCATTTGCCCTAGCGGGATTTGAACCTTAAAACAAAACCAGGAATTGCTGGAAAAGCTCAACAGGTCAGGCAGCAGCCATGGAGAGAAATCAGAGTTAACGGTTCTAGTCCATCCTCAGAGCTGGAACCCGGAATGTGAACTCTGATTTCTCTCCTATAGATGCTGCCAGACCTGCTGAGCTTTTCCAGCAATTTCTGGTTTTGTTTCTGATTTCCAGCATCTGCAGTTCCTTGGGTTTTTATTTGGGGTTTGAACCTTGGAGCATTAGCTGAGTTTCTGGATTAGTAACTGAGTGAAAATGCCATGGTTTCCCTTTGTGCTGTGTCCGAGACCATCACCCAAAGATAGGTGCATGTACTGTCATAGTTGAAGGGTATATTGACAGTGGTAAGCACTGCTGCCTCACAGCACCAGGGACCCAGGTTCGATTCCACCCTCTGTGTGGGGTTTGCACGTTCTCCCCGCGTCTGCGTGGGTTTCCTCCGGGTGCTCCGGTTTCCTCCCACAGTCCAAAGCTGTGCAGGTCAGGGTGGATTAGGGAGGTAAAAACAATGACTGCAGATGCTG
>NW_025131208.1:0-1141 GCF_004010195.1 Chiloscyllium plagiosum
TGTAAGTAATTCCTCTAGAACCCGTTTAGCCGCCATGTTGCAAAATGGGGTTGCCTCTGGAATTCTAGTCGACATGTCCACTATCGTTAATAAACATGATTTGGAGATGCTGGTGTTGGACCGGGGTGTACAAAGTTAAAAATCACACAACAGGTTATAATCCAACAGCTTAATTGGAAGCACACTAGGTTTCGGAGCGACACTCCTTCAGGTGATTGTGGAGGGCTCGAACGTAACACAGAATTTATAGCAAAAATTTGCAGTGTGACGTAACAGAAATTATACATTGAAAAATTGATTGTCTGTTAAGCCTTTCATCTGATAGAATATGTTGTCAACATATTGTCTGGCTATTACCTTTGTTAACAGCTAACCCAAGAATGCAACTTTAAAAAAAGGGGTTTGTGATTTACACACGAAAGAAGTGAAACTATCACTGTATTCTAACAAATGAAAGGCTTAAATCAATTTTTCAACGTATAATTTCAGTTACGTCACACTGCAAATTTTTGCTATAAATTCTGTGTTATGATCGAGCCCTCCACAATCACCTGATGAAGGAGCGTCGCTCCGAAACCTAGTGTGCTTCCAATTAAACCTGTTGGACTATAAACTGGTGTTGTGTGATTTTTAACATTGTTAATAATGCTGATTCCTATTCTTTGTTTGAGGTAGGTGATCTATTCAGTCGATCCAGACCCTTGTGAAAGGTTCCTCAAGTGCTGCAATATGTATTAAAGATACTGGTTTTATTACTGCCTGTCGTCTTTCAATTAGCTGACATGTACGACACATCTAGCAATATTCAACTACATCCTTGTGTAGCCCAGACGTGTTAAAAATGTCTTTGTATTTCTCATACGCCACTTGCAGCATTTCCATCCTATATCCTACTGGTAAAACATTTTCATGAATCTCTGCCCATTTCTCATCTGCTTAATGTGAGATGGTCTCCACCGCCTCATTAAGACATCATTTGTTAAGTTATAACACAGAGGGATACATTCAGTCTGTTTCTCCGTATATGGGCTTGTCGATGCAACTATTTTAAATTCTCATATTTCCGTTCTAACTCTATAGGCGTAGCAGACCTAAAGATATGTGCATATTTACCAATTTGCTCCAGCTGTGTCCTGCCAAA
>NW_025131209.1:0-1141 GCF_004010195.1 Chiloscyllium plagiosum
CAGTGTGTGAGTGAGAAGGAGCCCTGTGTGTGAAAGAGAAGGAGCCCTGTGTGGGAGAGAGATGGAGCCCAGCGCAGGGAAAAGAAGGAGCTCAGCGCGTGAGAGAGAAGGAGCCGAGCACGGGAGAGAGAAGGAGCCCAGCGCGTGACAGAGAAGGAGATGAGCGCGGGAGAGAGAAAGAGCCCAGTGTAGAAGAGAGAAGGTTCCCAGTGCTGGGGAGAAAAGGAGCCCAGTGCAGGACAGAGAAGGAGCCGAGCGTGGGAGAGAGAAGGAGCCCAGTGCGGGAGAGAGAAGGAGCCCACTGCGGGAGAGAGAAGGAGCTGAGCGTGGGAGAGAGAAGCAGCCCAGCGCAGGGAAAAGAAGGAGCCCAGCGCGTGAGAGAGAAGGAGCCGAGCACGGGAGAGAGAAGGAGCCCAGCGCGTGACAGAGAAGGAGATGAGCGGGGGAGAGAGAAGGTGCCCAGTGTAGAAGAGAGAAGGTTCTCAGTGCTGGGGACATAAAGGAGCCCAGTGCAGGAGAGAGAAGGAGCCGAGCGTGGGAGAGAGAAGGAGCCTAGTGCGGGAGAGAGAAGGAACCCACTGCGGGAGAGAGAAGGAGCTGAGCGTGGGAGAGAGAAGCAGCCCAGTGCGGGAGAGAGAAGGAGCCCAGCGCGTGACAGAGAAGGAGCCGTGCGCAGGAGAGAGAAGGAGCCGAGCGCAGTAGTGAGAAGGAGCCCAGCTTGGGATAGAGAAGGAGCCCAGCTTGAGAGAGAGAAGGAGCCCAGCTTGGGAGAGAGAAGCAGCCCATTGTAATAGAGATATAGCCCAATGTGAGAGAGGGAAGGCGCCCAGCTTGGGAGTGAGAAGGAGCCCAGTGTGTGAGAGAGAATGAGCCCAGCATGGGAGAGAGCAGGATCGCAGTGTGTGAGAGAGCAGGAGACCAGTGTGTGAGAGAGAGACGGAGCCCATTGTGAGCGAGAGAACTCACCCAGCGTGTGAGAGATAAGGAGCCCAGCGTGGGAGAGAGAAGGAGCCCAGTGCAGGTGAGAGAAGGAGCCCAGTGTGTGAGAGAGAGAGGAGCCCAGTGTGTGAGAGCGGAGCCCAGCATGGGAGAGAGCAGGATCCCAGCGTGTGAGAGAGAAGGAGCCCAGTGTGTGTGAGAG
>NW_025131210.1:0-1141 GCF_004010195.1 Chiloscyllium plagiosum
CCAGGTCGAGAGAAGTCTCGCAGCTGACACTGTGCTGTTGGTGCCTTTCTCTCCCCGGAGCCCCGGTATTTCCTCGTGCAATAAACTCTGTCATTGAACCTCAATTCTGAATCCGAGCCTAGTGTTTTTCACCACAACAGGGGAGAGAGAATGGGCGGGGATGGCAGATGGTGGGGGAGTGAGGGAGAGAGAGAGAATGGATAGAGAGGAGATGGTGGAGGCCTGGAAGAATAGAAATGGGACAGAGAGTGTGGTGAGAGAATAGATGGGGGCAGAAGGTGTGGTGGAGAGAGAATAGATGTGGCAGATGGTGTGCAGAAGGACTGGTCAGAAGGCAGAGGGTGAGGAATGAAATGACAGGGTTGCAGAGGGTTGCGTGAGAGAGAATGGACAGGCTGTATGAAGTATAGAGGGAGAATGGACAAGAAGCTGGGGATGAAAAGAGAATGGACAAGGGGCGCTGTGGATGGCGGGGGAGAATAGACAGTGGGATCTGTGGGTGATGGGGGGAATGGACAGGGGAAGCTGTGGCTGGCCAAGATCAAAAAAGTTGATGACAGTAAACATTTATCAGATTGTTTCTGGAACAGAAAAACTTGCACTGGCGTCTCCCAGAAGAGGGGTGTCTCGTATGTATTCCTTCAATTTGTTTTAAAATAATTGTTATGTATCTTCATTGTTAAGGTGTACCTGGCACCCAGAGAGATAGCTGTGGTTGTTGGAGGTCAGTCATCTCAGTTCCAGGACCGTCTCTGCAGGAATTCATGGGGTAGTGTCTTAGGCTCAACCATCTTCATCAATGACCTTCTTCCATCATAAGGTCAGAGGTGGTGATATTCACCAATAATTGCACGATGTTCACAATTCCTCACAAACTGAAGCAGTTCAGTTTGAAATGCAACAAGATCTTAACAATATCCAATGGGCTGATGAGTGACAAGTAACATTTATGCCACGCCAATGCCAAACAATGACTCATCCCCAAAAGAGATAATCTGACCACTGCCCCGTGATAGTCAACAGTGTTACTGTCACTAAACACCCCACTATCAACATCCTTGGGGTTTACCATTGACCAGAAACTCAACTAGACTAACAACAGACAGATTGGCAACAAGTGCAGGCAACAGGTCAGGAATAT
>NW_025131211.1:0-1141 GCF_004010195.1 Chiloscyllium plagiosum
CAGCAATCTGATGGACATTAGTGGGCCCGACAGAGTTCTCCCCCAACAATGGTCGTCATTAGACTCTTAACTCCAGAGTCTTTTTGAATTTAAAATTCCACTCCATGCATTGCCAGGATTTAGATTAGATTCCCTACAGTATGGAAACAGGCCCTTTGGCCCAACAAGTCCACACCGACCCTCCGAAGAGTAACCCACCCAGACTCATTCTCCATATTCACCCCCGACTATGTGCAATTTAGCGTGACCAATTCACCTAACCTGCACATCTTTGGATTGTGGGAGGAGACCGGAGCACCTGGAGGAAACCCATGCAGACACAGGGAGAATGTGCAAACTCCATAAAAGGCAGTCACCCGAGGCTAAAATCGAACCTGGGATTCTGGTGCTATGAGGCAGCAGTGCAACCACTGTACCACCGTGCTGCCCCACGGTGATCCCAGGTCCCCCAGAACATTACTTGGCTCTTTGGACTAAGAATCTAGTGAGACTACCATTAACTCATTGCCTCCCCACATGTTTATTATCGCTATCTTGAATTTATTCAAACGCCTAAGTATCGATGAGGATCCCAAAGATTCAAAACCCTCTGAGTCAAGAAATTCATAGAATCCCTACAATGTGGAAATAGGCCATTCAGCCCAAACCGCCTCTCCAAAGATCATCTCACTCAGACCCACTCCCCTGTAACCTTGCATTTCCCATGGCCATTCTACCTAGCCCGCACGTTTGTGGACTGTGGGAGGAAACCAGATCACCGGGAGGGAACCCAGGTAGACACAGGGAGAACGTGCAAACTCCACACAGTCAGTTGCCCAAGGGTGGAATTAAACCTTGGTCCCAGTGCTGTGCTACCCCACTTGATTCTGGGCAATAAATGCTGACATAGCAATTGATGCCTAATCCAATAAATTAATTAAGAAAAGCTCAGTTAAGTTTTGGATAGGACTGTGGTGGGTTACTCCCCACTTGCCTGGATGGATGCAGCTCCAAAAACAATCAAGAAGCTTGATATCATCCAGTACAAAACAGCCTGCTTGATTGGCACCACATCGATAAACATATACTCCCTCCACCACTGATGCTCAGTAACAGCCGTGGGAACTGTAGGAATTCACACCAAGTCTCTTGAGACAGCACC
>NW_025131212.1:0-1141 GCF_004010195.1 Chiloscyllium plagiosum
AATGGGACTCCATTAACGCTCTCCGTTATTGGTTAATGCATTGAATACAGAAGCTGGGATGTCATATGGTGGCTGAACAGGACGTTGATTAAGCCACATGTGGAATTCTGTTTTCAGTTTGAATTTCCCTGTTCTGGGAAGGATGTTGTGAAACGTGAAAAGGTTCGGACAAGATTTACAAAAACGTTGCCAGGATTGGAGGATTTGGGCGACAGGGAGAGGCCGAATAGGCTGGGGTTAATTTCCCTGGAGAGTCCAATACTGAGAGGTGACTTAATGGAGATTTATAAAATCACGAGGGGCATGGAGAAGGTGGGCAGCCGGGGTTCTTTTTCCTGAGGTTAGGTGGGTCCAAAACTAGAGCACATGGTTAAGAGGGCAACGATTTAAAAGGAATCTAATGGCAATGTTTTCAAGCTGAGTGTGGTGTGTGTATGGAATGAGCTGCCAGATGAAGTAGCGGAGGCTGATGAAATCACAACATTTAAAAGGCATCCGATTGGGTACGTGAACAGTAAGTGTTTGATGGATACAGGCCAATAGCTGGCAAATGGGACTCCAGTAGTTTAGGATTCCTAGTTGGCATAGATGAATTGGACCGAAGTTCTGTTTCTGTGCTGTACATGTCTATGATGTTAATAAACTAAGATGTGTTCCTGTTTTGTGGAGAGCAAGCTGAAGCACAGATAATTGTCCTTGGAGCTGAGAAGGTGAAGTAATGATTTTTGGCCTGGTGCAGATTTGGTTCCAAGATATTGAATTTGCGGAGAGAGAGGAATTGTTAACACTGTCGCAACGTTTAGTAACTAGTTTCAAGTAATTGGTAAATAATACAAAGTGAAAATGTGAATATTATTGTACTCAGTAAGTTCTGAGCATCTGGAACAGTCTGAACGACACAGATTCAGTAGGTATTCTGAAACAGACTTGGAATTTTAATTTTTAAGGAAAGATTTGGGTGGATGTGGGCAAATAGGAGGGGAATTGGGACAGGTTTGCAGCATCTCCAGAGGGAGAGAGTACAGACCCTGTGCTCTGTGATACTGCCCCATTCACTGTGAATGATGAAGCTCATCACAGGGCAGAGAGAGGGATGAACCCTCCACTGTCATCACAATGGGGCCCGGCTGATTGACGGCAG
>NW_025131213.1:0-1141 GCF_004010195.1 Chiloscyllium plagiosum
CTCGAAATGATGTGGAAGCTCTACATAACCGACATGTGGATGGTATCGTCCGAACCATGATTGTGCAAAGGGGCACCTCAGTGGACCTAGCTAGATGGGTACACCTTAAGGCTGGGCACTGGGGAGTGCAAGGAACCTTGCAATGGGCTCGAGACCGAGGAATAGACCTTATGGTAGATGATGTTAAGACTGCAGTAAACCAGTGTGAGCAGTGTCAACATCAGCGGCAGGGAGTGCCCCAACACATGATGGGACATATCCATCGGGGGGATGGTCCGGGACAGAGCTGGCAAATAGACTTTGTGGGTCCCTTGCCCTCCTCACAAGGATGTAACCACATATGTACAGCTGTAGACACTATGTCTGGGGTTTTGGTAGCCCATCCCTGTCGTCACAACAATCAACAGGCTACCTTGCGATGTTTAGATTTGATTGAACAATTTTATGGATTGCCCATACAGGTCCAGAGTGACGATGGCTCCCATTTCACAGGAAGGGTGGTAAAGCAGTGGTGTCACGATAACCACGTGGAATGGGTTTATCATGTACCCTATCACCCACAAGCTGCGGGACTTATAGAACGAATGAATGGGCTTCTGAAGTCCTCACTACGAAAAGCAGGAGGTTGCAATGACTTAACAGGTTGGAAGAAGCAACTAATTCGGGTGGTGAAACAAATTAATAACCGCCCATTAGGAAATGGGGTAACACCCTTGAATAGGATGATACGAGTATGTGATACCCCAAAGACTCAGCCTATTAAAATGTGGAAATTCGCTGAGGAAGCTGATATTCCCGTAAGGGCCACGCCGGCTTCGGCTGGACTGGACCTACGAGCACTTACTGCCCAGACTTTGATCCAACAGAAACCTACGGTGATTAAGACCGGATTAGGATTGATTTGTCCCCCTGGAACCTACGGGCATATCTTCCCGCGGTCGGGACTGTCACTAAAGGGGATTGATGTGATGGCAGGCGTAATTGACGCGGACTACCAAGGAGAGTTGGGGGTGGTCCTGGTCAACATCACTGCTGAACCTTACGTGATACAGAAGGGGGACAGAATAGCGCAATTGGTCATTAAGCCATGTAACCTTACAACGGTGGGAGAGACGGGAGCTCCCGTTACGGTTACTGAGCG
>NW_025131214.1:0-1141 GCF_004010195.1 Chiloscyllium plagiosum
TCCGTGCAAGTTGGAAAACAGCTAGTGTGACAACACTGCTGAAAAAGGGAGATGGGAATTATTGATCAGTTAGCTTAATTTTTGGAGTGGGGAAGATGCTAGAGTCTATTATCAAGGAAGAAATAGCAGGGCATGGAGATAGAAATTGGAAAGACGCAACGTAGGTTCATGAAGGTTCAAGCAGAGATGTTATGTTATAGCTGTACAAGGTGCTGGTGAGGCTATCCTTGGTGTACTGTGTGCACTTTTGGTTTCCTTCATTGAGAACGGATGCACTGGCACTTGAGTGGGGAGAAGGTTTGCAGAGGAAGTTCGCTCGGTTGATTCCGAAGTTAGCCTATAAAGAGAGACTGCATAGATTAGGATTATTTTCGTTGGAATTTAGAAAAATGAGGGGGCAATCTTACTGAAACATAAAACTTTGAACGGAATAGATTAGATAGGATTAGGAAGGATGCATCCACATTCGGGTGAAACTCGAACAAGAGGGCATTGCCTCAGGATTAGAGGGAGCAAACTTAGACTGAGTTAAGAAGGATCTTCTTCACCCAGACGGATGTTAATATATGGAATACCTTGCCCAGCGAAGAAGTTGACGCTCGCTCAATAAAAGCTTTTAAAGCTAAGAGCGATATTGCTTTTGAATAACAAAGATAATAAGGGATACAGTGAGAGGCGAGTAAGCGGATTTGAGTCTTTAGAAAGATCAGCAATGATATGATTGAATGGCGGAGCAGGCTTGAAGGGTCGGACAGCCTACTCATGCTCGGACGTTTACGTTCTGTGCATTTATGTGTCAGAAAAGCAGAGATGCAGGGGGAAGACTCCATGGGGAGACTTGGTTCAGGCGTTGGAAGTGAAGGCAGATTGCAAAAGGGTTTACTGTAGGGAATGGTCACTGTGGATGGTGGACAGGGACGGGAGAGGGATGGCATCTCGCTAGTGGTGGTGAAAATTTAAAAAAAATCGATTATCACTTGAAGCACCACTGCGAATACATTTGTCAACTTTTATAGGTGCGCAATTGAGAGCATTCTGTCTGGATGTATCACTACCTGGTATGGCACTTGTACCATTCAAGGTCAAAGACGGTTACAGCGAGTGGTGTACTCGGCCCGGACAAATACAAAGGACAACCTAT
>NW_025131215.1:0-1141 GCF_004010195.1 Chiloscyllium plagiosum
ATTTCAAGTTAGCAATGGTCAGGGTATGGTGTCCGGAATCAGCTCATGGTCAAAGGGATCACCCACAGTTGTGACTTGTCTGCTTCAGTCGCAGATATTGGTCAGGGATGAGATGGAAACAGTGGCAGGAAGTGGAGTTTGTAACCAGAACAGTGGAGAGTGACCTCCATGCTGTTAATACTTCAAGAACAAGGGCAATGATACAATAAATTGTAGATCTCCGCTGAAACTGAGTAGGTCAACATAGAGAAACATGAGTAACGCTGACAGAACAGAGAGGGAGACAGTAATTGAACACATTCCTTGATGTAGTTAGTAGTGGCCTGTAGAGTGAATCTATGGATTGAGAGTTTCAACAGGAAGATAATAGTGACAAGAAGTGTAGACTATATAAAAGAACCGTAATACAGTCATAACTGGTTTATAAAAAAACAAATCTGGACAGTGACACTTAGCAGGATCACAGACGATAGCCAGGAAAGGATAATAAATATATTGAATAATGAGAAGATCGTAATAGATCCACGATGATAAGGACAACCAATTAAATGCAGAAAGATACCAAACATAACTGGATAAACTCCGGTCTATTGTTGGAACATGCCAATCTTATGTTCCCAGATTCTGATACATATTTGGAACATTCCAGTCTAATGTTCTCAGATTCTGATCTCTCCTCCCCCTCTTCAAAATCTGCTGATCCCTGGAAGTGCTGTCGATGATGCTGCCGCTCCTGTTATGCGATAACACATTGAACGGAGCCCATTTATCATTAAAAGATGGAAACCCTCCAATGGGATAATTAGAATCCATGGAGATTAGCATTAATCACAGTCACTGAACAAACACTGGGTAACCGAGCAAAGGCTACGACAACGGATGAATGGGCACCACACAACAATCAACAGACAGGAGTATTCCCTCCCAGTTGGGGAACACTTCAATGGTCCAGGATCTTCAACCTCGGCCCTTCTGGTGACCATCCTCCAAGGCGGACTTCAGGACAGGCTGCAGCGAACAGTGGCCGAGCAGAGGCTGATAGCTCATTTTGATACACATAGGGAGGGCCTCAACCGGGACTTTGGGTTCATGTCACATTACAGGTGAACACCATTGCACTATACACGCACACACAGGCACT
>NW_025131216.1:0-1141 GCF_004010195.1 Chiloscyllium plagiosum
CACCGACATTCGCCAATACCGACATTCGCCACCACCGATATTTGCCAATACCGACATTCACCCATACCGACATTCACACATCGCGACATTTGCCAACACTGACATTCATCCATAGCGACATTCGCCCATTCCGATATTTGCCAATACCGACATTCACCCATATCGACATTCACCCATACCGACATTCGCCCATACCGACATTCGTCCATATCGACATTTGCCAACACTGACATTCATCCATAGCGACATTCGCCCATATCGACATTCACCCATACCGACATTCACACATCGCGACATTTGCCAACACTGACATTCGCCCATTCCGAAATTCGCCAATACCGACATTCGCCCATACCGACATTCACCAACACCGACATTCGCCAACACCGGCATTCGCCAACACCGACATTCGCCAATACCGACATTCACCAACACCGACATTCACCAACACCGACATTCGCCCATACCGACATTCACCAACACTGACATTCATCCACGACATTCACAACACCGACATTCACCAACACCGACATTCACAACACCGACATTCACCAACACCGACATTCACCAACACTGACATTCGCCCATACCGACATTCGCCCATACCGACATTCGCCAACACCGACATTCGCCAACACCGACATTCGCCAACACCGACATTCGCCAACACTGACATTCGCCAACACTGACATTCGCCAACACCGACATTCGCCAACACCGACATTCGCCAACACCGACATTCACCCATAGCAACATTCACCCATACCGACATTCGCCAACACCGACATTCACCCATACCGACATTCGCCAACACAGACATTCGCCAACACCGACATTCGCCAACACCGACATTCGCCAACACCGACATTCGCCAACACCGACATTCGCCCATACCGACATTCGCCCATACCGACATTCGCCAACACCGACATTCGCCAACACCGACATTCACCCATAGCAACATTCACCCATACCGACATTCACCAACACTGACATTCACCCATTCCGAAATTCGCCAATAACGACATTCGCCCATACCGACATTCGGCAATACCGACATTCGCCAACACCGACATTCGCCCATACCGACATTCGCCACCACCGATATTTGCCAATACCGACATTCACCCATACCGACATT
>NW_025131217.1:0-1141 GCF_004010195.1 Chiloscyllium plagiosum
GGTCTCTAAATCCCAGCCTCAGTGTGGTCCCTAGCTCCCGGCCTCAGTGTGGTCTCTAACTCCCGGCCTCAGTGTGGTCTCTGCCACTCAGCCATAGCATGGTCTCTAACTCACGGCCTCAGTGTGGTCCCTAACTTCCACCCTCAGTGTGGTCTTTAACTGCCGGCCTCAGTGTGGTCACTAACCCCCAGCCTCAGTGTGGTCTCGAACTCCCAGCCTTAACGTGGTCTCTAACTCCCAGCCTCAGTGTGGTCTCTAACTCCCGGTCTCAATGTGGTCTCTAACTCCTGGCCTCAGCATGGTGTCTATTCCCGGCCTCAGCGTGCTCTCTAACTCCCAGCCTCAGTGTGGTCTCTAACTCCCGGTTTAAGCGTGGTCTGTAACTCCCGGCTTGAGCGTGGTCTGTAACTCCCGGCCTCAGCGTGGTCTCAAACTCCCAGCCGCAGCGTGGTCTCTAACTCCCAGCCTCAGTGTGGTCTCTAACTCCCAGCCTCAGTATGGACTCTAACTCCCGGCCTCAGCGTGGTCTCAAACTCCCAGCCGCAGCGTGGTCTCTAACTCCCAGCCTCAGTGTGGTCTCTAACTCCCGGCCTCAGTGTGGTCTCTCACTCCCAGCTTCAGTGTGGTCTTTAACTCACGGCCTCAGCGTGGTCTAAAGCTCCCGGCCTCATTGTGGTCTCTAACTCCCAGCCTCAGTGTGGTCTCTAACACTCGGCCTCAGTATGGTCTCTAACTCCCGGCATCAGCGTGGTCTATAACTCTCGGCCTCAGCGTGGTCTCTAACCCCCGGCCTCAGCGTGGCCTCTAACCCCCGGCCTCAGCGTGGTCTCTAACAATCAGCCTCAGTGTGGACTCTAACTCCCGGTCTCAGCGTGTTCTATAATGCCCGCCCTCAGTATGGTCTCCAACCCCCGGCCTCAGTGTGGTCTCTAACTCCCGGCCTCAGTGTGGTCACCAACCCCCGGCCTCAGTGTGGTCTCTAACTCCCGGCCTCAGTGTGGACTCTGACTCCCTGTCTCAGTGTTTTCTCTAACTCCCGGCTTCAGTGTGGTCTCTAATTCCCGGCCTCAGCATGTTCTCTAATACCGGCCTTCAGTGTGGTCACTAGCTCCCGGCCTCAGTGTGGTCTCTAAATCCCGGC
>NW_025131218.1:0-1141 GCF_004010195.1 Chiloscyllium plagiosum
GAGTATCTCTGGATGGTCATAGCGTGTCGGAGTATCTCTGGATAATGATAGCATGTCGGAGTATCTCTGGATTGTGATAGCGTGTCGGAGTATCTCTAGATTGTGATAGCGTGTCGGAGTATCTCTGGATGGCGATTGCATGTCGGAGTATCTCTGGATGGTGATAGCGTGCCGGAGTATCTCTGGATGGTGATAGCATGCCAGACTATCTCTGGATGGCGATTACGTGCCGGAGTATCTCTGGATGGTGATAGCGTGCCGGAGTATCTCTGGATGGTGATAGCGTGTCGGAGTATCTCTGGATGGTGATACCGCGCCGGAGTATCTCTGGATGGTGATTGCGTGTTGGAGTATCTCTGGATGGTGATTGCGTATTGGAGTATCTCTGGATGGTGATAGTGTGTCGGAGTATCTCTGGATGGTGATAGCATGTCGGAGTATCTCTAGATGGTGATTGCGTGCCAGAGTATCTCTGGATGGTGATACCGTGCCAGAGTATCTCTAGATGGTGATTGCTTGCCAGAGTATCTCTGGATGGTGATAGTGTTCAGGAGTATCTCTGGATGGTGATAGCATGCCGGTGTATCTCTGGATGGTGACTGCGTGCCGGAGTATCTCTGGATGGTGACTGCGTGCCGGAGTATCTCTAGATGGTGATAGCGTGCCGGAGTATCTCTGGATGGCGATAGCGTGCCGGAATGTCTCTGGATGGTGATTACGTGGCGGAGTATCTCTGGAGGGCGATTGCGTGCCGGAGCATCTCTGGATGATGATAGCGTGTTGAAGTGTCTCTGGATGGTGATAGCGTGCCGGAATATTTCTGGATGGTGATAGCATGTCGGAGTGTCTCTGGTTCGTGATAGCGTGTCGGAGTATCTCTGGTTCGTGATAGTGTGTCGGAGTATGCCTGGATGGTGATAGCATGTCGGAGTATCTCTGGATGGTGATAGCATGACGGAGTATCTCTGGATGGTGGTAACGTGTCGGAGTATGCCTGGATGGTGATTACGTACCAGAGTATCTCTGAATGGTGATAGCGTGTCGGAGTGTCTCTGGATGGTGATTGCGTGTCGGAGTATCTCTGGGTGGTGAAAGCGTGCCGGAGTACCTCTGGATGGCAATTGCATGCTGGAGTATATCT
>NW_025131219.1:0-1141 GCF_004010195.1 Chiloscyllium plagiosum
AGCCCCCACTCCCTCAGCGCTGACCCTCCCACATTCTGGCGATTTCCCCCACCCTGTGTCCGTGCGGGTTTCCTCCTGGTGCTCCACGGGAGGAGATGTGTAGGTTTTGTGGGTTGGCCAGAGTAAGGAATGGTTACAGGGACAGGGTGGATATGTGTGGGATGGAGGTTCAGTGCAGGCCTGACGGGGCGAAATGACCCTCCCTGTACTGGTGGGTTTCTCTGACTCCATGAGCTCAGTAACTCTCAGTCCCATTTTGTTTTTCATGTTTATTCACTTGTCGGACTTGGGTGACATTGGCTGGGCCCAGCATTGACTGCTCCCTCCCTAGTTACCCCTTGAGAGGGTGGGGGTGAGCCGCCATTTTGAACCGCTGCAGTCCCCCTGCTGTGGGTAGACACCCCCCTCCCCAATGCTCTCGGGGAGGGAATCCCAGGATTCTGACCTGGCGACACTGAAAAAACAGCCGATATATTTCCAAATCAGGACGGTGTGTTGCTCAGTGGGGAGCTTGCAGGGGCGGTGGTGTCCCTCTATATCTGCTGCCCCTTGTCCGTCTGGATGCAAGTGGTTGTGGGTTTGGAGAGTGAGGATAGAACGTAGAACAATGCATGCCCTTCGGCCCTCGATGTTGTGCCGGCCCCCTCTAAGATCAGACCAACGTCCATCCCCTTCATCCATCGCTTAAATGTCCCGAATGTGTCTGACTGTCCTCCCACGGCTGATGGTACATTCCACACACCTCCCGACACCACTCTCTGAGTAAAGAACCGACCTCTGACCTCTCCCCTGCACCCTCCCTCCAATCCCCTTAAACTTACCCCCCCCTCCATGACAGCCATTTCCACCCTGGGAAAAGGCAGTCCACTCTGTCTGTGCCTGTCATCATCTTGGACACCTCTATCAAGTCACCTCTCATCCTCCTTCACTCCAATGAGACAAGCCCTAGCTCCCTCAACCTCCCTTCATAAGACATACCCTCCAGTCTGAGCAGCATCCTGGTAAATCCCCTCTGCACCCTCTCGAAAGCTCCCACCTCCTTCCTATAATGACGCGCCCAGAACTGAGCACCATATTCCAAGTGTGGTCTAACCAGGACTCAATCGGACTGCAGCAGAACCTCGCTCTTAAACTCAACCCC
>NW_025131220.1:0-1141 GCF_004010195.1 Chiloscyllium plagiosum
CTTAGGCTGCTGAATAAACCCTGACTCTGTACGTTTACACAGTTAGTGACCCTTACCCTGCTGAATAAACCCTGACTCTGTACGGTTACACAGTGAGTGACCCTTACCCTGCTGAATAAACCCTGACTCTGTACGATTATACAGTGAGTGACCCTTACCCTGCTGAATAAACCCTGACTCTGTACGGTTACACAGTGAGTGACCCTTACCCTGCTGAATAAACCCTGACTCTGTACAGTTACACAGCGAGTGAACCTTACCCTGCTGAATAAACCCTGACTCTGTACGGTCACACAGTGAGTGACCCTTACCCTGCTGAATAAACCCTGACTCTGTACGGTTACACAGCGAGTTACCCTTACCCTGCTGAATAAACACTGACTCTGTACAGTTACACAGTGAGTGACCCTTATCCTGCAGAATAAACCCTGACTCTGTACGGTAACACAGTGAGTGACCCTTACCCTGCTGAATAAACCCTGACACAGTGAGTGACCCTTACCCTGCTGAATAAACCCTGACTCTGTACGGTGACACTGTGAGTGACCCTTACCCTGCTGAATAAACCCTGACTCTGTACGGTAACACAGTGAGTGACCCTTACCCTGCTGAATAAACACTGACTCTGTACGGTTACACAGTGAGTGACCCTTACCCTGCTGAATAAACCCTGACTCTGTACGGTTACACAGTGAATGACCCTTACCCTGCTGAATAAACTCTGAGTCTGTACGGTTACACAGTGAGTGACGCTTACCCTGCTGAATAAACACTGACTCTGTACGGTTACACAGTGAGTAACCCTCACCCTGCTGAATAAACACTGATTGTGTACGGTTACACAGTGAGTGACCCTTACCCTGCTGAATAAACCCTGACTCTGTACGGTAACACAATAAGTGACCCTTACCCTGCTGAATAAACTCTGAGTCTGTACGGTTACACAGTGAGTGACCCTTACCCTGCTGAATAAACACTGACTCTGTACGGTTACACAGTGACTGACCTTTACCCTGCTGAATAAACCCTGACTCTGTACGGTAACAGAGTGAGTGACCCTTACCCTGCTGAATAAACCCTGACTCTGTACGGTCACACAGCGAGTGACCCTTACCCTGCTGAACAAACACTGACTCTGCAC
>NW_025131221.1:0-1141 GCF_004010195.1 Chiloscyllium plagiosum
TATATGAATATATGGGAAGGAATTTATTAGTCTTCAGAGAAATAACAACCTTCCAACAGACGTCTATATAATAATGATGTGAAGTCTGTTTCTATGTTTTTGGTGTCCTTAATATAATGATGTCAAACAGCTGGAATAATGTTGATGCTGTCGTTGGACGATTCTGGCACTGAGCATGTGAATTATCCTGGATGTTTTCAGAGAGGCTGGACTGTCCTAGGTTTAATAAATTCTGATACTCCATGGGATGATGCTGGTTTGTAATCTCGCCATTTACTGAGCACAGTTCGATGGACCAAACCAACAAGTCCCTGTGGCTGCTGCTTCAGAATGTATCAGAGCTTTCATGGCTGCCACCACATGAAATCATTCAATAAAGACAAGGCCCATCGATTCTGCACCGTCCAATGCTGATACAAGTGCTTTATAATGTTCGTGGAGTTACCTTTCTTATCCACCATCACAGGCAATGCATTCCAGGCACAATCCATCCTCTGGGATCAAACAGATTCCGCAAATCCTCTCGTAATGTCTTGTCTTTCATTTTAAACGTCTTCCTCCTTGTTTTTAACACTTTGACGAAGGGGAACAGCTGTTGTCTGTTCACTCGGCTCATGCCTCTCATTCTCTTATATACCTCTGTTAGGTTCAGTTTCCTCCCACAGTGCACACAGGTTCAGTAGAGAGACCATGCTAAATTACCCATCATGTGCAGCTAGGTGTGTTAGCTATGGGAGACGCAGGGAGATGGTAGGGGACGGGCTAGTCATGGGAAATGCAGGAATGGGGTATGAGGTGGGTCTGGGTGCAATGCTCTACAGGGGGCCTGTGTGTACTCGACGGGACAATTTTCCATAAAATAAAAAAAAGGTTAATTCAAAAATAGATACTGGGATTCTGAAGCAAAAGGGAACAGGAGTGCTGGAGAAACGGAGCAGGTTTGGCAGCCTCTGTCGAGAGAAAAGTAGAGTCAGCATTTTGAAAAACTCACCATGCATCAGATGTGACAACAGCTGAGATATAGTGTAATATGCGTTGGTAGAGTGAGTTGAATATATGGAGAAGTAGAGATATAGAAAAAAATAAATAAAGGGACTGTGAGTAATCCGTTGATATGGAAATAAATTGTGAGACCATTTTC
>NW_025131222.1:0-1141 GCF_004010195.1 Chiloscyllium plagiosum
GGACTTGTTGGGTCGAAGGGCCTGTTTCCACACGGTAAGTAATCGAATCTAATCTAATACTGTCTCTGGACTCTCGTTATCTCATTTCTGAAGCCTTCCCATTTTCCAGCCGTCCCTTTACCTGCGAACATCAACACAATCAGCTTTTTAAAGTTCTTGCTTAATACCATCAAAATTAACCTTTCTCCAATTTAGAACTTCAACTTTTAGATCTGGTCTATCCTTTTCCATCACTAGCCCCAAAGTGCTTCACCACTGACACCTCAGTTACCTGCCCTGCCTTATTTCCCAAGAGTAGGTCAAGTTTTGCACCTTCTCTAGTACATACATCCACATACTAAATCAGAAAATTTTCTTGTACACACTTAACAAATTACTGTCCATCTAAACCCTTAACACTATGGCAGTCACAATCTATGTTTGGAAAGTTAAAATCTCCTATCATAACCACTGTATTATTCTTACAGATAACTGAGATCTCCTTACAAATTTGTTCCTGAATTTCCCTCTGACTTTTAGGGGGTCTACAATAAAATCCCAATAAGGTGATCATCCCTTTCTTATTTCTCAGTTCACCCTGGACATATTTCCAGGAATATCTCCCTCACTACAGCTGTAATGCTATCTCTTATCAAAAACAACACTCCCCTCCTTTCTTGCCCCCCTTTTCTATCCTTCCCATAGCATTTGTATCCTGGAACATTAAACTGCCAGTCCTGTCCATCTCTGAGCCATGTTTCTGTAATTGCTATAATATCCCAGTCCTATGTTCCTAACCATGCCCTGAGTTCATCTGCCTTCCCTGTTAAGCCTCTTTTGTTGAAATAAATGCAGTTTAATGTATAAGTCCTACGTTCTTCTCTGCATTGTCCCTGCCTGCCCTGTTTGACTTTCTTCATTTATCAACTGTGCCAGTCTCAGATTGATTACTTTCCTCTCTACCTCCCTGGATCCCACCCCCCGACAGTACTAGTTTAAAACCTTCCGAGCAGCTGTAGCAAATCTCCCTGCCAGTATATTAGTCCCGTTCTATTTAGGTGCAATCCATCCTTCTTGTACAGGTCACTTCTAACCTAGAAGAGATTTCAATGATCCAAAAATGTGAATCCTTTTCCTATACACCAGCTCCTCAGCCATGCAT
>NW_025131223.1:0-1141 GCF_004010195.1 Chiloscyllium plagiosum
TCCTTAAATCTGTCTTTGTCTCACTCTCTCTCTATCTCTGTCGCCTGCACTATAGTCCCCACACTAATAACACTGCATGAATCCAACACTGTTGACTAACTCCCCCTGGGCACCTCACCATCCACCCTCCCCAACGTCTACACCAGCACTAACACAAACAAAATGAACATGCCCACCTTCATGCCGTCCCTGCCTTTCTCTCATCCCCGGAGAAGCAGCCTGGAAAAGGACAGAAGGATATAAGTTGGGTGGTGGATTCTCCAATATGCGCTCGCTTGCGCTTCCCCATCTTCTCCCCCGCAAACGCAATGTGTATTGAACCCTGGGAAAAGCCGGAGATGGCCACAAAGTATCTTATGGAGATTGAGAAGCATCCACGTCCCAACAACAATGTTTAGTGTCGAAACATTCTCTCTTGAACGACTCTGTCGGTTCCAATAGTTCTCTCCCTCCTGAAGCAGCAAATACCTCATTGCATAATGATGCAGCGAGAGAAATACACAGAGACATATGGAAACACCCTAACATACTAGTACTCACAGTCCATTCACGGAGACAGACACGCGCACATGTAGAGGCAGAGAGACATGCATAGTATAAACATACAATAATCACGAACAAAGATACAAAGCTCAGGCAATGATATAGATGGGCAGATGTAGACACATAATGCACAGAAACGTCACCTTATCGACACATACTGTCACACACAGACTCAAACACTTGTGTCTTTAAGACAAGTAGGTTCTTTTTTATTAATAAAAGGATAATGAGTTTCAGAGTGAAAGCAAAAGGATGCTTTTCGGAATCATATTAGCCATTGCTAATCAGACTCGATGGGGCGACTGTACTAATTTTGTTTCTATTTTATGCTTGTGTGGTGCCATGCTGTCTTGCAATTTCTTTGCGAGACACGAGCTGAAGCTGGGTTTGATACATGTTTGATTAGAAAGAGAGTGGTAACAGGCTAGGAAAGTTTGAACAGTTTACATCTATTCCTAATTATTGTGCTCTTATGTTTCAAACAGGCGGTGATTTGATGTTAGATTAACACAAGTTTTAAAATGACGTCTTTTGGATCTTTATGGTTATGTTATCTGTAATGTCTTTCTCGTCAGGGAGCAGTGAAGATTCGGTTAAT
>NW_025131224.1:0-1141 GCF_004010195.1 Chiloscyllium plagiosum
AGATGGTGGGACAGGCTTTGGGGGGGGAGAGTCAGGAGGGGAGTTACTCGCTGCAGGATTCCCAGCCTCTGACCCTGCCCTTGTAGCCGCTGGGTTTATGTGGGGAGCCCAGTTGCGTTTCGGGTTAATGGCAACCCCCAGGATGTTGATCGACCGGGACGGTGATGGTCATGGTATTGAATTCCAATGGACAGTGGTTAGGTTCTCTTATTGGAGATGCTCATAGCCTGGCATTTGCGTGGTGAATGTTATGTGCCACTTGTCAGCTCAACACTGGATACTGTCTGAACAATCAAGGCATTCATAACGAAGTAACGTCCGGGGAGGAGAAAGCCAGGACTACAGATCAGAGTGGAGAGAGTGTGGTGCTGGAAAAGCACAGGCCAGGCAGCATCTGAGGAGCAGGAGAATCGACGTTTCGGGAGATTCTCCTGCTCCTCGGATGCCGCCTGGTGTAACCTCGAGGCGGCAGTGGTTATAACTGGTTTGAATTTTACATCGTTTGAAAGACAAGGAGTGGGTCTAACACTGGCTAAGCTTCAATACAGGCAACTATGTGGGGCATGCAGGTCGAGCTTGCTGAACCGAGTTGGGCGAGAGATCAGAAACGCGATGGGAGATGTTTAAAGGGACATCGCAGAGTACTCCGATTACCTCGATTACAGACAAAAGGAGTCCACGCTCGCCCTCTAGAGGGCGAGAGATGACAACCGTAATGGATAAATATTTCACTTCTGTTTTCACTACACTGGATATAAAAAACATCATTGATGGATGAGGGGCGACCCGATACAAGTTCATAAAATTGAGGGGCACGGAGAGACAGAGTTAACAGGGTGGTGCTGGAAAAGCACAGCCGTTCAAGAAACATCCAAGGAGCAGGGGAATCGATGTTTTGGGCGAAAGCCCATCAACAGGAATAGTCAGAAACTTCTTCCCAGGGCAGAAAGGTCAATTGCTAGGGGACACAGATTTAAGGGAAAAGGGGTCACCACAGTGTGGAAGCAAACAATTCAGCCCATCGAGTCCAGACCAACACCCACCCCTCCCCACCTCCAAAGATCATCCACCCAGACCTAGCCCCAGTCCCCTTCCTGATCCCTGAATACTGCACATCCCTGAGCACGATGGGTAATTTAGC
>NW_025131225.1:0-726 GCF_004010195.1 Chiloscyllium plagiosum
TCATGGCTTCCATCCTCGTCCCAGGCCAAGGGGCAGTCATGTTTGCGACCCTACCCACCCAGGAGAAGCTTCGTGACCATTCCCACAATGCAGGTTTGGGGAGGGCAGTAAATTTCCCCCTGCCTGCCACGTGCAGGCTCAATATCAGGGCTGTGCATGGTAACTCTGCATGGACTGTGCTTGTCCCGGTGCACTATGGAGCTTTCACAAATGGCACTGGTTTCCGGGATACTGGGTAATTCAGGTCTCCGGTAAATGGGAGTTCGTCTGGAATGGTGTGCAGTAAGCAGTGGGAATAATCCGACAAGATTATCACTGTGAGGCCTCAAACACATGTGTTGAGTTGGGTGATATTCACTCAGCCACACATTGGGAAGGTCTCCCCAAACCCAACTCAACTGGCAGTTTGCTTAAAATACGAAATGATTAATCCAATACATAAGAACATAAGCATATGGAGCAGAAGCAGGCCTCTATCCCCTCCACCATTCAATAAAATCATGATTGATATTTTCATGGGATTAGCTCCTCTTACACACCCGCTCACTATAGCCCTTAATTCCTGCACTGTTAAAAAAAATCTATCTCTATTTTCCTTAAAAACATTCAACCAAGTAGCCTCAGCTGCTTCCCTCGGCAGGGAGTCCCACAGAGGGCGGCATGGATGCACAGTGGTTAGCACCGCTGCCTCACATGTCAGAGACCCGGGTTCACGTCCCGCCTCAG
>NW_025131225.1:768-1141 GCF_004010195.1 Chiloscyllium plagiosum
TGTAGGGGAATGGGTCTGGGTGGGTTGCTCTTCAGTGGGTCGGTGTGGACTTGTTGGCCCGAAGGGCCTGTTTCCACACTGTAAGTGATATAATCAAGATTTATAAGCTTTTGGGTCAAGAATTTCCTCCTCAACTCAGTCTTAAATCTGCTCCCCCCTTTTTCAGGAAATGCTACTTCATTTTAGTTTAATCAACCTGTAGAAACAGCCTCTCTGTTTTGATCTTATCTACTCCCTTCATAAGCTTGTGCTTTTCTGTAAGATCCCCCTTCATTCGTCCTAATACCAATGAGTATAGTCCCATTCTTCGCAATCGTTTCTCATAAGGCAAACTTCCCAACTCCAGAATCAACCTCGTGACCCTGCTCTGCAC
>NW_025131226.1:0-1141 GCF_004010195.1 Chiloscyllium plagiosum
CATAGTTCTATTTGGTGTTGCTTGCACTGTTTGCCGTGCAGCTTTGGTAGCTGCACCAGGTTGGCATCTCAATTTTATGTACTGGTACTGCTGCTGGCATGTCGTCCTGTATTCTCCATTGAACCTGGGCTGATCTCCTGGCTTGATGTTATTGGTTGAGTTGGGGATATACCAGGCCATGAGATTTCAGATTGGGCTGGAGTACAGTTCTGCTGCTGTTTTTGGCCCACAGTGAGGCAGAAGTTGCAGTGTCAAGAGGACTGACTTTGTGGTTGTACTTTCCAGTGCATTGGTAGATGTAATATGGTCCATCTAGTTTCCTTCCTGTGTTGAGACTGTGCAGTGATTAATACAGTGAGTGATTGGGTGGACCACTGTCAGGAATGCAACTTTTAAAAACAGGTTTTGTGATTTTTTTATGCATAATTTCAGTTACATCACAATGTAAATTTTTGCTATGAATTCTGTGCCTTAGAATTGTGCCTTCCACAATCACCTGGTGAAGCAGCGGCGCTCCGAAAGCTAGTGTGCTTCCAATTAAACCTGATGGACTATAACCTGGTGTTGTGTGATTCTTAACTTGGAATATGACAGCACTACTAACAGGACTGCATGTAAACAGGCTCAATCCAGTTAATCAATACATTCGGAAGGATTTCCTCCAAGTTTGATGACTCAATACTAGTCAAAACCGTCAACTTCAACCTGCAATGTTGCTCTTAACAAAAACTTCAGGCTGACACAAAACTCCCCACCCCCTGCGATGTGGTAACCGGGCCTGCCCCAGGAACTGGGACATTTGTGGACTGTGATCTCAAAGGAAGTTAGCAAACACCATTCTGACAGATTAGTCCTCAAAGGTGAGTAGCAAGTTTGAGACAAGGCCGGTGGTATGCCACCTTGCACTTAGCTTAATTGCATTTTTTATTCACAGTTGTGTTTTGCAAAGTATAAAGAACTGTGTTTTCCATGGTTGGTGAGTTTTATCCTAGTTGATCACAGTTGCTGCCTCTTGCTCCCCAAGTCAAATCATAGGATCTGTATAAAAAAATAAACTGCAGGTGCTGGAGATCTTGAACCACAGAAACAAAGTGCTGTTGAAACTCAACAGTTCTGAGGGCATCAGTGAAGTGAAAAAAAT
>NW_025131227.1:0-1141 GCF_004010195.1 Chiloscyllium plagiosum
AATGCGGCGCTCCCTCAGCACTCCCCCTCTGACAGTGCCCACTCCCTCAGCACTGACCCTATGACAGAGCCCACTCCTTCAGCACTGACCCTCCGAAAGCGCAGCACTCCCTCAGCACTGACCCTCCGACAGTGCAGCACTTCCTCAGCACTGATCCTCTGACAGTGTGGCACTCCCTCAGCACTGACTCTCCAACAGTGCGGCACTCCCTCAGCACTGACCCTCCGACCGTGTGGCACTCCTTCAGCACTGATCCTCTGACAGTGCGGCACTCCCTCAGCACTGACCCTCCAACAGTGCAGCACTTCCTCAGCACTGACCCTCTGACAGTGCAGCGCTCCATCAGCACTGACCGTCTGACAGTGTGCCTTTCCCTCAGCACTGACCCTCCGACAGTGCGGCGCTCCCTCAGCACTCCCCCTCTAACAGTGCCCACTCCCTCAGCACTGACTCTATGACAGAGCCCACTCCTTCAGCACTGACCCTCCGAAAGCGCAGCACTTCCTCAGCACTGACCCTCCGACAGTGCGATACTCCCTCAGTACTGACCCTCTGACAGTGCTGCACTCCCTCAGCACTGACCCTCCGACAGTGCAGCACTCCCTCAGTACTGACCCTCTGACAGTGCGGCACTCACTCAGCACTGACTCTCTGACAGTGTGGCACTCCCTCAGTACTGACTCTCCAACAGTGCGGCACTCCCTCAGCACTGACCCTCTGGCAGTGTGGCTTTCCCTCAGCACGGAACCTCTGACAGTGTGGCACTCCCTCAGCACTGACCCTCTGACAGCACCCGCTCCCTCAGCACTGACCCTCCGAACATGCGGCAATCCCTCAACACTGACCTTCCGACAGTGCGGCACTCCCTCAGCACTGACCCTCCAACAGTGCAGCACTTCCTCAGCACTGACCCTCTGACAGTGCAGCACTCCCTCAGCACTGACCCTCTGACAGTGCAGCACTCCTTCAGCACTGATCCTCTGACAATGCAGCACTCCCTCAGTACTGACCCTCTGACAGTGCAGCGCTACCTCAGCAGTGACCCCCTGACAGCACCCGCTCCCTCAGCACTGACCGTCTGAAAGCGTAGCACTTCCTCAGCACTGATCCTCCAACAGTGAGGCACTCCCCCAGCACTGAC
>NW_025131228.1:0-1141 GCF_004010195.1 Chiloscyllium plagiosum
GCACAGTGACTGGGTACAGAAACACTCCTTCAGGGAGCCCAGTGACTGGGTACAGAAACACTCCGTTAGAGAGCACAGTAACTGGGTACAGAAACACTCCTTCAGGGAGCACAGTGACTGGGTACAGAAACACTCCGTTAGAGAGCACAGTGACTGGATACAGAAACACTCCTTCAGTGAGCACAGTGACTGGCTACAGAAACGCTCCGTTAGAGAGCACAGTGACTGGGTACAGAAACACTCCTTCAGTGAGCACAGTGACTGGGTACGGAAACACACCTTCAGAGAGCACAGTGACTGGGTACAGAAACACTCCTTCAGAGAGCACAGTGACTGGGTACAGAAACGCTCCTTCGGAGAGCACAGTGACTTGGTACAGGAACACTCCTTCAGTGAGCACAATGACTGTGTACAGAAACACTCCTTCAGAGAGCACAGTGACTTGGTACCGAAATACTCCTTCAGAGAGCACAGTGACTGGGTACAGAAACACTCCTTCAGGGAGCACAGTGACTGGGTAAAGAAACACTCCATCAGAGAGCACAATGACTGGGTACTGAAAAACTCCTTGAGGGAGCACAGTGACTGGGTACAGAAACACTCCTTCAAGGTGCACTGTGACTGGGTACAGAAACACTCCTTTAGAGAGCACAATGACAGGGTACAGAAACACACCTTCAGGCAAGCACAGTGACTGGGTAGAGACCGAAACACTCCTTCAGTGAGCACAATGACTGGGTACAGAAACACTCCTTCAGAGAGCACAGTGACTGGGTACAGAAGTACTCCTTCAGAGAGCACAGTGACTGGGTACAGAAACATTCCTTCAGAGAGCACAGTGACTGGGTACAGAAGCACTCCTTCAGAGAGCACAGTGACTGGTCACAGAAACACTCCTTCAGGGAGCACAGTGACTGGGTAAAGAAACACTCCTTCAGAGAGCACAGTGACTGGGTACTGAAAAACTCCTTGAGGGAGCACAGTGACTGGGTACAGAAACACTCCTTCAAGACGCACTGTGACTGGGTACAGAAACACTCCTTTAGAGAGCACAATGACAGGGTACAGAAACAATCCTTCAGAGAGCACAGTGACTGGGTACAGAAAAACTCCTTCAGTGAGCACAGTGACTGGGTACAGA